>NC_088380.1:95510000-95632500 GCF_037993035.2 Macaca fascicularis | reverse complement strand
ATCCTACTATTTAACCTTCACATTTCTGCCCAACAAATTGGTTTACAGCCCAGCCCCAAACTTTATTCACTGCTCAAAAAACTTTCAAAGACCCATGTTAACAATTTAATAAACCTCCTACTAAAATATTTTTAAGAGGTAAGGTAGAAACAAATAAAAGGAAAAAAATATTGAAGGATGTCTCAGCTCCTCAGTCTGACTTGACCTTCAAATCTCCCCACATTCCCACATCTGGCCACAACATCATTTTTTATTATGATTTTTATTCCCCCAACACCCCACCCCACCTGGCTCCTCTAATAAATGTGATGTAGTAGAAATAGTATGATGAGAGAGTGTATTAGTCTGTTTTATGCTACATAACAGAATACCACAGAATGGGTCATATATAATGAAGAGAAATGTATTGGCTCACAGTATCAGAGGCTGGGAAGTCTAAGGTCAAAGTGCCAGCAGGTTTGGAGTCTGGTGAGGCCATTCTCTTCTCCCAATATAGTGCCTTGCATGCTGAATCCTCTGGAGGGGAGAAAGGTTGGATCCTCACATGGCCAAGGGTGCAAGGGACAAACTGGAGAGCTCTGGACCCCGCCCTCCAGGCTTTTTTTATCTTTTTACAATGGCATGAGGGCTCTGCTCTCAGGACCTAACCATCTTCCACTGGGCCCCACCTACCAATATTGTTACAATGGCAACTAAATTTCAGCATGCATTTTGGATGGAGACAAACATTCAAACCATAGCAGGGAGTAACATTGGAAGAAAAATAGTCTCTTGTTGATTTTGTTCATTGATGCAATCCTAGGCCTAGAACATAAGAATTCTCAAAAACTACTTGCTTGGTATTTCAATTGAAACATTTTGCATCTGAAAGGGGAGATTTGATTTGATTTACAGACCATTAGTGGGCTTGACAAAATCAGTGATGGCATAATTTTTTAGACCAGATCCAATTTTTATTCTTTTGAGATAAGCAATGAGATAGGAATTTAGGAACTGAGATGTACCAAAGTAGTCAAAAGATTCTTCATTACCTTTATATATTCTCCTTCTAGGAAAGAATGTTTTGACCACCTTTATAGTTTCCATCAGGACAAAAATGACTGTGATATCTAAGAGGCAAAACAAAAGGTCGTGTCCTTCTTTCTTCTTTAGTGGTGATACTAAAAAAAAAAAAAAACCTGGTGCAATATTGGGAATAATTTTATACAGGACTGTGTAAACACTTCACATCCTGTGTGTTGCAGTATATTCAAAATGTTCTTCTGAGAAAGGTTCACACAGTCCTAAGCATGATTTATGTCAGCACAATAGACATGATCCATGTTGTTCCTCCAATTTTTGGTTCACAAAAAAAAAATTACTAATTATATTGTGAGTATATAGTATATGCAAAAATTATAGGTGAATTAAGACTATAAAAGAGAATTTGTTTGACCAGTAAGCTGCATCATTATTCATTATCATTGTTAGTTGTATGATCATTATATAAATCACACACACACATACACACACAGAGACAATAAAGTCTTCTATTTTATCTTTTGATACTACCAAATTTGAAGAGCTCTTCTTACTACTAAAAGAATTGATTTTGAAGAGTGTATTTCTTAACACACAGTAGATGTTCAAAGAAGTTTACTACTTCTCTCCCTTCTATTCAGCCCATTCTCCACCTATATTAAACTTGCCTCTTGTCTGTATACACTTTACTTATATAAATGGCTCTGCCTAGCATGCCCTGTCCTCTGTTCCAGCCTGCCCAAATCCTACCTACTTTTCAAGAATGAATTCAAATGACACCTTTTCCACAGTTGCTAGTTCCTACATCTTTGGGGATTTACCGCTTTTAGGATTTACCTCATCTCCATTGTTACAGTCTAAGATTGATGATAAAATTATATCTGACTTATTTTTTTAATGACTCTCCTCTCCCTAACATCTAATTCAGTGCCTACAATCAAGCATGAAAATCCTTAGTGAATAAATAAATATTATCTGAACTTAACTTATTGCCATCAAGGAAAATGAGAGAGAAGCTAATTAAAAGTCACAAGTTCAGCAGTTCCCATAGAGTAGTAACAGACTCAAGCCCTGTTTTCCTGAATCCTAGGACCTTTGAATCTACATTATGTTAATCCCATTTATGAATGGAAAATGAGATTTGCCATTTTTAATTTGAAATATATATCCAGTTCTTAAAGCAGACAAATTGGTCAGGTCTACACCGTAAATTAAAGTGGAAAATGATTCCAACTGTCTGTGTAATTAAAGTTCAATCAAGCAATGAAAGAAGCATTTTTACCTTGAATAATCCTGCAATTACCTTAATTATCCATATTCTTTTGCACTCTCTATAACAAAAAAAGACAATAAATGCTATATCTAAGATTATCTTTAATAAAATGCATTAAATATGCTTCTGTTTTAAAGAAACTATGATAATCCCTTTGCTGAATATACTGAATCTAAAGAGGTAGAGTCACTTGTCCATTGGAGACATTAAAAAAGGTAAAGAGAAATATTCAAATGGATTACAAAATGCCAATACCACACATGTAACTTGTTAATACTTTTTTTCTGTCATGTTCATATTATGTTTCTGAACATAAGATGGCCTTGGCTCCTTTAAGAGCTCAATTCTTAGACTGGAAAAATGTCTCTGCAGCCTTGAAAGTTCACTGAGTCTCCTTCAGTAAATAAATAGAACTTCTTTATTAAAAATAAATAATCTTTTATTGTGGCTTATTAAATCATTTTTATTAGAAATAGAAATCTAAAATAGCAAGAGTGTCTTAGTCAGTTTGGACTGCCATAACAAAATATCATAGGCTGGATGGCTTAAACAACAGAAACTTATTTTCTCATAGTTCCATAGGTTAGAAGTTCACAGTCACAGTGCCAGCATGGTGGAGTTCTGGTGAGGTATCTCTTCCTGCCTTATAGATGGCAGCCATCTTGCTCGGTGCTCACATCCTCACCTTTGTGTACGCCTGAAGAGAGAGATGTCTCTTCTGAGAAGGATACTAATTCCATCATGAGGGGCCTACACTCATGACCTCATCCAAACTTAATTACCTCCTAAAGAGCTCATTTCCCAATACCATCACATGGGGATTAAGGTTCAACCTATAAACTTTGAGGGAACACAAGTCAATCCATAGCAAAAGGTGTACAATTACTGTATAATTAATTTAGAATTTAATCAATGACTGAAACCTGATTAGAAATTAAGACATGAGGATTTACAAAGAAATGCAGGAGCTATTCTGTAGAATATTTCCTTTTCTTAGTTCTCTCATTTACTTCTACATTTTCTCTCAACATTAACATGAAAAAAATCATCAAGAAAAATAAGGAGAAGAATTGCAAAATATTGAAACTATGGAGTCAAAAAGTTGCAAGGATGGATCTAGATTCCTGGATTCAAACAAATCTGCAAGAGTTTTTGTGGTGAATTCAAGGGTATGCTAGTAAATACTTAACAACTGGATATTTTATTTTTTTAAAAAAGCCCTGATTTGTATTGCTGATTTCCTTAGCTAAATATTCTCACCATGGCCAATTTCTAGCTACCAATGTTATGTCACTGAATGCAAAGTCAGGAAAGGATGCACACAATTGACTTTCACAATCCAGTGAGAGTTGGCTTCACCATACCACTGAGTGAAGAGATTTAAAATTTTCAAGTCCAATACAATGTATAATGTCATCTGTTAGTATAAATACTGAATTTTAAAAAAAGTTTTCAAAGACTGCAAATGAAGACAATAAATATAAGCTTTTTAGTAAGACAGTATTTTATTCCTGCTGTATAAACATCAATAGTAATATTTCTTTAAATCTTGTCTCAAATGTTGTATCCTTTATGGTTCATCCTTTATGGCAATGATTCACTGCATAGTATTAAAGTCCATTATTGAAAAAATATAACTAGATAGTTATTGTGATCAGATCACTTACATATTTCAGTCCTAGACCAATAAATTTATTGCTATAAAGTGATGGTGGAGACCACCCTAACTCAAACTTTGTTCAATTTCATAGAAGCTTGAAAATATGAAAACAGACCTTTTCCACGTTAAAATAATGTCAGAATATACCAGGGCATTCATTAATGCACTATTGGGCTTAACAGAACTAAATTTACTTAATCTGCATTAGAGTGATCTGCACTAGACTGTACCTTTGTAATTTATCACATTGAATTAACCTGAAAGTAGTTACAAGAGAATGTATAATGTCTAAAAATAACAACCCGCTTTTTAAAAAGTAATAATGTAAAACCTATCTAAATAAGCCTTACATCAACAAATATAATAAATTCTTACAAATACAATAAACTTCTGGAATATTTGTAAAGAACTAGACTTTACTCAACATCTTTTCTCTCCTTCTTCCTCATTAACAATATTGCATTTGTTGGGAGTGGAAACATGGCAACTTTGTTGCCATTCCCAACAAATTATGAAGTTCCTCATAGTCCTCGACTATTATCTCTACATTTCTCAGCAACAAAGCAAAATAAACTCATTATCTTGCTCAAATCCAGTTTAAGCTAATTTCCTCTGGTATCTGTTACATGCAACCAAAATCAATCTGTAATTGATTTACCTACACCTTGATGGTTCGAAGTGGTATGCTGCAAATAAAAAACTCTAAAACGTGAAAATAAAATGTAGATACAAGGACTCAGATATGGCACATGACCATTGATGTGTGGTAGCAAAAAAGTTTTGTCAAGTTACCAGCTCCTGTACCTTAAAATCAGTCTACATACAAACCAATTATGCAGAGAAAGAGGAAATGGTGGGGACATTTTAGAACGTTAGTACATGCAAGCACATTCTTGCAGCTCTTCACAAAGTCCTGTAAGAGAGAACCAAAGGAGCTAACCAGTCTGCAAGCAGAGACCTTAAGATATACCATTTTTGCTAAGAAAACTGCTATCTTAGTCTAGTCAGGCTGCTGTAACAAAAGACCGTAAGCCAAGTAGTTTTTATAAAAACAGAAAATTATTTCTTACAATTCTAGAGTCTGGGAATCCCAAGATCAGAGCATCAATAGACTTGGTGTCTGGTGAGGGCCTGTTTTCTGGTTTATTGATGGCTCTTTCTCACATGTGAAAGGGTGCGGGGTCTTTCCTGGCCTCTTTTATAAATACACGAATCCCATTCATGAGGGCTCTACCTATATAACCTAATTACCTTCCAAAATCCCCACCTCCTAATATTGTCACCTTGAGGGTTAGAATATCAATATATAAATTTGAGGGGGCACAAACATTCAGACCATAGCAACTGCCCTCCTAGAAAATCTAAATAAACTGAAGTTTTTCTTACTTTGGAGATGTACAGATCACAAAAGCAGTTGTTCCTATACTCCAAATAGAATGACTTAAAAATATCAGGCTTGGCCGGGCGCGGTGGCTCAAGCCTGTAATCCCAGCACTTTGGGAGGCCGAGACGGGCGGATCACAAGGTCAGGAGATCGAGACCATCCTGGCTGACACGGTGAAACCCCGTCTCTACTAAAAAATACAAAAAACTAGCCGGGCGAGGTGGCGGGCGCCTGTAATCCCAGCTACTCGGGAGGCTGAGGCAGGAGAATGGCGTGAACCCGGGAGGCGGAGCTTGCAGTGAGCTGAGATCCGGCCACTGCACTCCAGCCTGGGCGGCAGAGCGAGACTCCGTCTCAAAAAAAAAAATAAATAAATAAATAAATAAAATAAAATAAAAATATATCAGGCTTAGACTTCCACTCAGTGACTTCTTAGACCTACCAGAGAACAGTTACAGGAAAAACTGCCACTCCAAAATCAGAGAGACAAGAGATTCCAGAAAGTTACACAAGATCTGGAGCAGAAGTCACTGGAGTATAAGCTGGTAGGAAACTTAGTGGCAATTTTGATGAATTGAGGGATTTTGAGTGTGAATTAACATGCGAGTTAGGAAAACTCTGAGAGTTTCCTGGGTTTTATTTCCAGGAATCTCACTGGATTCTCATGGTAAAAAAATTTGAAAACATATCACATGGCTCTGGCAGGAGGAAGGAATGAGTAATTATTTTGAAATATGGTCAAGGCATTCTGCATTACCAATACCTACTTTCCCAGGGAAAAGGCTACCTGAGCCTTATCACAGCTGGAGGGAAGGACATTTCTCCCATTCCAGCCCTGCTAGCCTTCCTATTTTACCTAAGAGTAAAAATACTCTTATAGAAAGTGTTATAGAAATACAGTAGAAAGCTATATACCTCATGATTAAAAAAAAAAAAAAAAAAAAAACCCTTAGCAAACTAGGAACAGAGTGAGACTTCCCCATCTTGATAAAGAACATCTGGGAAAAGCCTGTAGCTAACATCATATCTAATGGTGAAAAAACTGGATGTTTTCCCACTAAGGTCAGAAACAAAGCAAAGATGCTGCTCTCACCATTCCTATTCAATGTCATACTCAAAGTCCTAACTAATGTAATAAGACAAGAAAAGGAAATAAAGGAATTATTGAGAAGGAATAAATAAACCTGTCTTTGTTCACAGATGAAATTATTTTCTATGTAGAAAATTCCAAAATATATCAACAGACTCTTGGAACTAATAAGTGATTATAGTAAGATTGCAGGATACAAGTTGAGTACACGAGGGTCAAAAGCTTTATTTTCTGCCATTAATAAACAATTGGAATATAAAATGCAAAACACAATACCATTACATTTGCACTAAAAAAAGAGAAATACTTAGGTATAAATGTAATAAAATATGTACAATATGTATGTGAGGAAAACTACAAAACACTGATAAAAGAAATCAAAGATCTAAATAAAGTGTTCACAGCTAGGAAGGCTTCATATTCTTAAGATGTCAATTTTTATTTCTTTCCAACTTTTGTTTTAGGTTCAGGGGGTATATATGCATGTTTGTTACATGAGTAAATTGCATGTTATTGAGATTGGTGTACAGATTATTTCATCAGTTAGATACTAAGCATAGTATCCAATAGGTAGTTTTTTGATCGTCTCCCTCCTCCCTCCTTCCACCCTCAAGTAATCCCTGGTATCTGTTGTTTCCTTCCTTGTGTCCATGTGTACTTGAAGTTTTGCTCCCATTTATAAGTGAGAACAGGCAGTATTTGGTTTTCTGTTCCTGAGTTAATTTGCTAGGATAATGACCTCCAGCCCCATCCATGTTGCTGCAATGGACATAATCTCATTCTTTTTATGGCCGCATAGTATTTCATGGTGTATATGTACTACTTTTTCTTTATCTAGTTCACCACTGATAGTCATATAGGTTGATTCCATGTCTTTGATACTGTGAATACTGCTGCAATGAACATACATGTGCATGTGTCTTTGTGGTAGAATAATTTATATTCCTTTGGGTATACAACCAGTAATGGTAGTTCTGTTTCAAGTCCCTTGAGAAATCTGTTTTCCATAGTCACTGAACTAATTTACATTCCCGCCAGCAGTAGGTAAGTATTCCCTTTTCTCTGCAACTTTGCCAGCATCTATTAATTTTTGACTTTTTAATAATAGTCATTGTCAATTTTTTACAAGTTGATCTATAGGCTCAACACAATTCAAATCAAAATCCAAACACGTTATTTTGTGAATACTGACAAACTGATTCTAAAGTCTTTATGGAAAGGCAATAGACCTAGACTAGTCAACGTAATACTGAGAAAGAACAAAGATAAAAGACTCACACACCTTATTTCAAGAATAAGGCCACAATAACTAGGATACAGTGGCATAGTTGAAGAAATAGACACAAACATTAAGAGAACAGAATAGAGAGTCCAGAAACAGATAAACACAAGTGTAGTCAACTGATATTTGACAAAGAAGCAAAGAAAATTCTATGGAGAAAGGATAGTCTTTTCAACAAATGGTGCTAAAAAATAGATGTACGTATGCAAAAATAAATAAATAAATAACCCTAGACACAAATCTTACACCTAACACAAAAGTATATTTTTAAAAGGTTCACACAGGTAAATTTTAAATGAAAATTATAAACTTCCAGAAGATAACATAGGAGAAAATCTATGTGATCATGGGTTTGGTAGTGAGTTTTTAGATATGACACCAAAAACACAATTTATAAAAGAAAAATTGATAAATTTAGCTTTCTTAAAATTAAATACTTGTGCTCTGCAAAGGACACTGTTAAGAAATTGAAAAGACAAGCAACAAACTAGGAGAGAATATTTTTGAAACATGTCGGATAAAGGACTTCTGTTCAAAATACAAAATAATCTTTTAAAACTCAACAAAAATGAAACAATACTATACTTAAAAATGGTGAAAAGATCTGAATAGACACACATCCCACCACAGGAGATAAACAGATAATAAATAAACTTATGAAAATTTCTCACCAAAATTTGTCATCAGAAAATTACAAATTAATATAATAAGATACCGCTACACAGTTTTAGAATGCCTAAAATCCAAAAATCTGACAATATCAGTGGTTGATGAGGAGCTACGAGACCTCTCACTCCTTGCTGGTAAAAATGCATAACGATAAAGCCACTTTGGAAGGCAGTTTGGCAATTTCTTACAAAGTTAAAAAGAGTCTTATCATACAATCTAGCAACTGAAATATTTACCCAAATAATTTGAAAATTTATGTCCACAAAAACCAGCACACAAACATATATAGCAACTCTATTCATAATTGCCAAAACCCGGAAGCAACTAATATGTACTTCAATAGGCAAATGGATAAACAATGGTACATAAAATAGAATATTGATCAGTAAAAAAAAAATGAGTTTTTTTATTTTTAACTTTTATGTTCAGGGGTACATATGCAGGATGTTACACTGGTGAACATGTGTCATGCAACCGGGTTGATTATACAGATTATTTCATCATCCAGGTATCAAGCCTAGTACCTATTAGCTACATTTCCTGTTTCTCTCCCTCCTTGTAGTCTCCACCCTCTTATGGGCCCTAGTGTGTGTTGTTCCCCTCTATGTGTCCATGTGTTGTCATCATTTAGCTCCCACTTATAAGTGAGAACATGCAGTATTTGGTTTTTCTGTTCCTGCATTAGTTTGCTAAGGATAATGGCCTCCAGCTCCATCCACATTCCTGCAAAGGACATGATTTCATTTTTTTTTTTTTTTTTTTTTTTTGTGGCTACATAGTATTCCATGGTGTATATGTACCACACTTTCTTTATTCACTTTATCATTGATAGGCAACAAATGAGCTTTTAAGTCACTAAAAGATATAGATGAATCTAAAACACATATTACTAGGGAAAGAAGGAAGTCCAAAAAAAAAAAAAAACCAGTTTGATATCAATTACATGGCATTCAGAAATAGCAAGACTATAAAGTCAGTAAAAAGATCAATGATTTTCAAAGGTTTGAGGAGAGGGGGTTGAATAGGCGAAGCACAGGAGATATTTTGGGGCAGTAAAATTATTCTGTGTGTCACTATAGGGGTGGATACATGACACTATCCACTTCTCAAAACCATAAAATATACAACACAAAGCTAACATATGGAGATTTGAACCTAACATATATTTTTTTAAATGTTAAGAATTCAGGGGACCCCAGAATGGAACGCAGAATGTGCAAAATAATCTAACTGTACTACAAATGTGTGAAACTACCTCACTGAAGAATTTGGGGGAAAGGATCCTGATCTAAGTGACTGAAAATGAGTGATATCTATAAGACTAAAGATAAACAGAAATAATACATAAGCAACACACTATAATTGGTAAGGCTTTTCCTAAGGGGATACATGTTTACAATTCAGATATCACAATACCTGTATAGTGGAAATGAATAATTAAGTAAATGTATGGCAGATGAGGGGATCTAGGCTTCTCATTGTAGTAGTGAGAGGTTACAGAGAAGACAAGGTTAAAATGACCCAGATTGCAATGGATTAAATTTACAGACATCAGTATGAATTCATGTTTAACTAAATACAGATACAAAGGGTTACATATAGAAATGTTCATAGATAGTGTATATGTGATTAGTGTACACACATGTGTTTCCTTGCTTTGTCAAGAAAGGGGACCTGGAAGCAAGAACAGGTCAGTAGCAATGAGCATGCCTAGTGCCAAGGTCTTAGTTTCTACTGTCATCTTCCACTAAAAGGAACCAGGGCTCCTTGCAAACATAGCTGCTTCCATGACTGGGCAAGAAATAGATGCATGTGGAGCATCTTGTAGTACCAGAAAGTAAAAAAGTGTTCAAAAAGAAAATCCCACGATGATTCAGGTATCTCAAAGGGACACAAGAGCCAACTGAAAGAGCCTACAATTCCAAAGCTGGAGCAATTCAAGTATCATAATAAAGCAGTATTGGATTATAACACAAAATGTAAAATAAGTATACTGATATAAATAAATGATTCAATAAATAAAGAGATTTGACAAATTTCCCATGCAGAATAATTCCAAATAATTCATGTAGATACTTTACTCTTATAAGAGTGAAGCGTAACTCCCCATTCCTTAAATGTGAGTTGTGCATAACTTTCTTCCAAAGAATGCAGTTTATTTAAAAAAAAAAAAAAAACAGTGAATGGAGGGTAGAGTAACTTTACAATGAAGAACTAAGACAAACACCACTTCAACCAGGTGACTAAGGTGAACTTCAACAGTGATAACTCCTATTGATAATATTAAAAAATAAACTTAGTCACATTAAAATGTTAATGAGTTTATTTGAACATTCAGTGATTCACGAATCAGGCAGCACCAGACCATAGGCAGTTCTGCCCTCCACTTGGAGGAGTGGGGAGCATGAGAGAGAAAAATTTTATAAGGTATAATCAAGACAAAGAAATTTGATTGGTTAAAGTGGGATGTCCCTAGTTAGAAGATAGTCAGTAGTTTCTGATTGGTAAAATTTAAGTTTGGTTGCACTGTTTACATTTGGCTTACATTTGCTTACCTAGGAATTCAACGTGGTGGAGCTGTATCAGCCTAATGGCCTCCCAGTCAAAACTTTTATTTTAACAATTGTACATACTCTTGATGTGATGTGATGTAATGAAAGTGGGACTTTACCTTTGTGATCTGCCTCCCAAAAACACATATCATCAGCTTAATCATGAAAAAATATCAGAATTCTCAGGTGAGGGACATGCTATGAAATACCTGACCAGTATTCCTCAAAACTGTTATGGTCATCAAAAGACAGGGAAGTCTGAGAGAGTGTCACAGCCACAAGGAGCCCAAGGAGACACGATAACTAAACATATTGTGATACCCTGAATTACAGCTGGAACAGAAAGAGGAAATCCGAATAAAATATAGACTTTAGTTAACAACATCATATAGATACTGGCTCATTAACTGTAAAAAATATATCATGCTAATGGAATAATTTAATAATAGAGAAAACTGGGCAAGGGATATATGGGAACTCTGTGCTATCGTCACAATTTTTCAGCAAATATAAAACTATTATAAAATTTAAAAATTGTTGTTTTTAAAAAGGCACACTTAGCAGTAGGTAAAACTGCCCTAAGTGTTATCAAACACATTCTTTTAAAAGTGCTCTGCTAAACAATGGGAGCAAGCCCAGCCCAGCAAAGATTAGGTGAGGGTCTTGCCACAACATCCTATTGTCCCAATTGGCTTCAAGGACATGGCTCCTAAAAAAAGGGAGAAAAAAAGGTCAGAGCACAGAAGCCAACTCCCGAGAGCCAAAATTATCAGGTTTAAAACAACATCCAAGCAAGATCTTTAGCTGTGTTTCCTAACAGGTAGAAACATACTGATTTCTTATTAAAGTTTGTAGGGAACTGAACTACCAAACAAACAAGATGGCAAAGAACTGCTTGCAACTGTGCACTCTGTAAAGGAATCCACAGGCCTCCAGATCTGCAGCAGTAGGAAGTGGGATGAAAGATGCACAACCACCTGGGGGACACAGTCTCCAAAACTCAGATGTGGCCATCATAAGCATCAAGCTCCTCACACAAAGCAGGACCTGCTAGAACAAGAAGCCCCCCTGCTCTTTTCCAAGCACTTTTAAAGGAATGTGCGTGACAATGCATAGGGCATAGTTTTATCTACTGCTAAGCCTGTTTTCTTTTTTAAACAATTTTAAAATTTTATAATAGTTTTATATTTATAATCTCTTTTATATTTACCATCTTGATTTTTTGTTATGAACCAGTAACTGCTGTGTGTTTCCCTTGTCTCCTTTTCAAATAGGACTTTTTAAATGTAGTGATTGTGCACTGACTTAAGCCAATGTGGTCATTCACAATTATTAGATTCTTTTTGTTAAGTTTCTTTGGCCCCCATTGGATATAAGTACATAAGAACTAAATGTTCATCTCTCACAACTGTGCAAGACTGAGATCAAATTCTGCCAAACATGTATTTTAGTACGTACTTTTTTTACAACCTTTTCTGTAAAGGCAATGAAGTTTTTGTTCTCATTCCTTTTAGATGTTCTGGTCAAACCATGCATGAAAGGATCATTGGAAATAAACAAATAAATATTCTAGCAGAAATAAATGAGTATTCTAGGATTCAGGTATACTGCTAGTTGGATTAAGTCAATGAGCTCCACTATGTATGTCTAACATAGGACTATACAGAATCCAGGGCTTACAATGCCATTCCGAAGGAAAGTGGAAACAAATTGAAAGGAATATACTACTGAGGCCACTAGATTCTTAGACCTTGTTCATGCAAGGCCAGAGGTGAGTGTATAACATTTCTAGAAAGTGCACATATCTTAAACATCACTTATTTCACGAATGAATAATCATTTCTAAAGTCGACTATCTTAATTAATGCATCCTTTGTTAGTGGTGAGATAAAGATAATTGAAGGGCTTATCATAGCTGCAGGAGTGGGAGTGAGTTCTAGCAGATACAATGCCAAATAGAGTGCTTCAAATGTTAACCGATTACCATAAAATATATATTAAAACTGACATACGTATATATAGCACCATGCTTTAAATAGATTATTTTCAATCAAATTGTATATCTGATTTTTCTTTACCACTGTGTATTGGGCATGTAGGGAACAGATCAGTTTTGGTTTTAGGTAGCTCAGTCATGGGAAAAAAAATTGAAGAAAAGTATTCATCACCTAGAAATCCTAGGCTTAAAATTCAATGCGATAAGATGAGATTTAGGGACTGTCTCCTTTGGAGAAAAGAGGGGTTCTCTAGTCTCCCAGCATTATCCATTTAATAGGAGAATAAAACTATAGTTAGGAATTCTGTCTTATATCTCAATATTCTGTAGCCAATAAGTTGAATACTACTTTTAGCCAAGGATATTACTTTTCTTAAATGACTTGAGCAGTTGCTTCAAAAGTCTTCTGGCATTCATAAAGGAATAATAGAGCCTAAAGAACAATCCACACACAGTTTTGTTAAAAAAATTATTAAAATTGGGCTACTAGAAAGACACTTTAACACTAATGTCAATATAATAGCTACATAATGCCAAATACATAACTGCATATATTAACTCATAAAGGATATTTTATATGTGATTTTAAAAAATCTGTGATTTGCTACCATACTTCATCTGGGTCTCTACTCAAATGACATTATCTCATTAGGCCTTCCTTGGCCGCCTTATCTAAAACATACCATCCCCAATATTCTCTTTGCCCCTCTTCTACGTTATTATTTTCTTAGCACTTATTACTATGTATTACACTGTATTTTTTTACTTATCAATCTTGTTTATTGTCATATAACTTCCTTGAGAGCAGGACTTTTTGTCTATTTGGTTCACTGTTATACTCACAGGGCCATATCAGTGCCTGACACATAGTAGTAGCTTCTCAGATATTGAATGAATTAATTACTCTATTAAAATTTCACAATATTTTTCTTTGTGGGTGAAATGATAGGACATCATTGTGATATTTATTTCAGTAGAATAAATAGAAAAAAATACAAGAATCTTTTTAAATTAGAAAAGTCAATATCATGAAAATTTGCCTAATGGACAATTGGTGATAGACAAGAAAATAAACAAGATCTGGAGACAGTATGTTCGGGTATAAATGCAATGGTGTTACTAACGATAGATTTGTTATTTTTCTCATTTTTCTCTTAAAACAGATATCATTACTCAAACCAAATTAGCTCAATGGTATACCTTTTATACTAAGAATTGATTTTTTGGTTTTTTAATTAAATAAAATCAAAATAAAACAATATATATTAGCTTTATACAATAATTTTTCTTCAATTACATAGGATTACATTATTAAAAAGGTGCTAATTATTCATTTAGCTACTCTCTTTAATAACAAGATACAGACTCAAAGCTGAGAATGCTACAGAAAGGACATTTTTAATAAAATAAGAAAAGAAGATGATATGATTTGGCTGTGTCCCCACCCAAATCTCATCTTAAATTGTAGTTCCCACAATCCCCACATGTTGTGGGAGGGACCCAGTGGGAAGTAACTGAATCATGGGAGCAGTTTCTCCCATGTTACTCTTGTGATAGTAAGTTCTCATATGATCTGATGGTTTTATAAGGGGCTTACCCCTTCACTTGGCTCTCATTCTTCTCCTTCCTCCCACCATGTGAAGAAGGACATGTTTGCTTCCCCTTTTGCCATGATTGCCCTCCCCAGCACTATGGAACTGTGAGTCAATTAAACCTCTTTTCTTTATAAATTATCCTGTCTCGGTTATGTCCCTATAGCAGCATGAGAACAGACTAATACAGATGATAAACTATGGTTTGACCAAAGTCCTAAGGAAACAATATGTTCCAACTCAATAAATTAAAAAACATTTCTTCTATCTGTTTCCCACTAATACTCTTATTACTATATACAGAGTAAGAAAATATCAACATAAAACATAAACATAGACTCTATGACACAAACATCTTGATGATAAAAAGTGAGAGAGAGGCAATGTAATGTAACTAAGAGTGGAATTACTTTGAAATGATAATGTGAGTTTGTCACTCATTAGCTTTGTAATCTTAGGAATGTCACTTTACATCTTTGAACTACAGTCTCAGTTTATTCCTCTGCAAATGGAGAAAAGTTTGGATACCATATTTAGCTCTGCATCTTATTGTAAGAACTAATGATATGATGTCCAACAAGTGCTGGGCATGGTGTCTATATACATTATTTCATTAACAAACTGTATCTCTATTTAATTAGTCTGCATCTAAAACACAAATCCTCATACCAATGCATATCCTTTGCTGTACTGAAGGCATAGGTTAATGAGAAAGTGCTAGAGTTCTAGTCAAAAGACTTTCATATTGGTAAATTTTATTATGTGACTGAGATATTTTATGAAAACCTTATTCAACATATCTAAAATAAATCAAGAACATTCCATTAATAGCAAGTGGCTCGTCCGCATGGAAAGAAAGAAGTTTATTTTAAAGATAAGAAAATAGAAATGAAAAAATATTTAGAATGCAATAAATTATAGATTGCATAGAAAACAGAAAACAAAATGTGAGTATCTGTAAAACATGTAGGGACCCTTAAAATGAAACAAAACACAAATCCTGGGATCAAGTATTAGTGTGCATTCATTTTCTTGGAGGTAGACCAATACAGAGCTATCCTTGGAAAAGTTATCTGACCCCTTTGTAGGCAACCTAGAGTCTATATCAAATTTCTCATTCATATGTATTCATTCTTCTTTTTGAAATGTATCTGATATATCTGATATCATATTTCATACTGGAAGATTTAATCCCTGATATTGTTTGGATTTGTGTCCTCACTCTCATTTGATGTCATCCCCAGTGTTGGAGGAAAGGCCTGGTTGGGGGTGATTGGATCATGGAGGCAGACTTCCCCTTGCTGTTCTCATGATAGGGAGTGAGTTCTCATGAGATCTGGTTCTTTAAAAGTGTGTGGCACTTCCCTCTTTGCTCTCTTCCTCCTGCTCCAGCCATATATGTGTTTGCTTCCCCTTCCATTGTAATTGAAAGTTTCCTGAGGCCTCCCCAGCCATGTTTCCTGTACAGCCTGCAGAACCATGAGCCAATTAAACCTCTTTTCTTTATAAATTACCCAATTTCAGGAATTTCTTCATAGCAGTGCAAGAATGGGCTAATACAATCCCCAACTAAGTAATCCATTTTTGTAGATAGAGTCCTAGGGGGCAATTATAACATTTTGGTCATGTAAGACTGAACTCATTAAAGGGATGCTATTGTTTTATGTTGTTTTGCTTCTTCTGTTTTTAATGCTTTAACATGCAGAGCCCTGTCTACACTACCTTGCAACTGTTAAATCTTTATAATAGAGATGCTTCTGTTTTTTTAAAAAATTCAGCCTTTACCTATACAGCAACATTGACTGATGAGATACCTACTTTTTTCTTGTTCCAAGTTCTTTATATTCTTTCTTGTAGATGGAAAGTGTTCCTTGTGCAAGTTACCACTTGCAAAAAAGAAAAAGGATTCTTAGATCAAAAGCTATTGATCACAATTCCAAAGTCAATGTCACATTTCTCATTCCCTGCACCAAAGAACACTGGCTAATTTACAAGCAAGCAAACCAGACTCCAAGGCCAAGGTATGATCACAATCAAAAATTGTGTTTAGCATCAACAATAATTCACAAAAGATTTCTTAGTACTGATGATCAATCAGCTCATTTTGCACAAACATTGTTAATGCCTTAAGCGACACAATTTAACTGACAATTGTAGTTTATGATAATAAATTCCATTATAGCCAAGTACATTTTTAACTTGTGGGGTTTTTTGTTAGTACTAAGCCATTATTTCTTCAGCGAGTGTCTTTTAAAAAGGGATTTTAATATGGCTGAGACTTAAGGCTCAAGGACTCTATAAAAGTAGTTAAGAATCATGAGAGGTATTTTAGAAAGGAAGGAAAGTCTCAATCCTACCTCTGCACATTTAAAACAGGTCTAAAGTTCAGGGCTCCCTTTTCCCAATTAGATTGAAGTTTCAGTGCCCCTTCAAAGATGCTGAGAGGTATATACAAGCATCCAGTTTCTGAGAGTGAGATTAAAAGTAATGTCAGACTTATTTGTCTTTCAACTTTTCTGCTCTCATTGAGTCACAGCCCAGTGGAAGACACAGAAAGCAGTTATAATAAAGTGCTATATGAGCTAAGATGTGGACTATATATCTGGTATAGGGCCCCCTTCAGTGGATAAATCTCAAAGGAGATGAGAATGCCATCTGAGGGTGAAGTTAAATTTTCTTTCAACATATGGGCTTTCCAAACACATCTCAAAGGCTGTCTCTCACACAAAGTCCCAAGGCTTTTTTTTCTACCTAAAGTTCCTTATAGCACATTGATAAGCATCAGATAGTTCTTTACATTGAATATATTGTGGGATCTTCTTTGCCAGGAACCACTTCATTTCCCTTTTCTCTTATGCTCATAATAATAAATCCCAGAAGTGACTACTAGAATAGATACCATAAATTAGGAGGGACATTACCTCACATTAATTCTAAATAGATAATGTTATTGTCCAATTTAATAAAATTTGGTAACCTGATTTGAGAATCATGACCATTCTAAAAATCATAAAAGGAACCTTTTTACCAAACCAGAAAATAAGTGGAATCAAATGACATTAAATACGGTAGCTTGAACACTGCAGGGATCTCAGTTCTTTGGTATAATCAATCACCAGGTTATTTTTCCAGGGAAGAGTTTAAGATGATATGTTCTCAAGGCTCTTTATTTCACTCTTTTCTGGGTATCAGAAGTCAATCCTCACATTATGAAATAAAACTTGTTTCCTTAACTAGAGCCACAGTTGATTGTTGCATAACAGACTAATATGCTGCTAAAAAATTCCTTTGGGATGATGTATTAGAGCCGCTGTTTTGATTCCTGCATGAAATCTAACCTATAACCTATTTGTTGAACTCACCTGGGATAATGGCAAAGTGACTCATCTGCCTTTACTTATACGCAACCAGACCATTTTTATAACTAACAGGCATTATTTCTTTATATAACAACCTTTATAAACAAGGTTGAATGTAAGAAAAGAAGGATCTAGAGAAAAATGAGAAAGGAATCAAGATTTTTTAAATATTTATTTAACCACTCTTTTATTTTTACTAAGTTTAGAATTAGAATAATATGTGAAAGGAAATCATTATGGTCAATGTTAATTCTTATCCAGAGCTAAACTGTTGATTAAAGCTGCCATTATGTGTGTGTGTGTTTTCACATAAAAGATGTGTAATGTGAAAAATGGAAAGTATTTCATAGTGTTGCTGGACAGATGGATGTGCTAATAATTCGGGTCAGCACACATGCCCTCATTCAGCAGCCCTGGGTGCACTGTGATGTTTAGGAATGCTGTTTTGAAAGGTGGGGCAAGAGGTCTGCCTTTGCATACATAAAAATACAGTACTAAGCAACTAAATGATAATTACCCCTTTCCATTCCCATTCCTTATAAAAGAATAAGCTATTCGATGTAGAAAAATTACCTACATGCATGGAATGTGCAGGGAGAAATGAGTGAGGACCATAAATATTACTAAGTACTTATACTAACCTAGTGTCATAAAATTATAGACATGTATAGTAAAAGCTTAGCATCTGAAATCAGTGCTGCCCACATAAAAGACACCTAACATGGTTTTTATAGCTATACATTTGTATAACTTCTTACCTGCATATTGTGTATAAAGCTTAACTTCATATATACCTGCTCAACAGAGTCTAAGTGATTTGGGAGTGGGATGAGATGAAAAGTAAAAGCTGGTAACACTCTATACTAGATCTCATGTCCATACCTTGCTAGTATTCCTGCTGGTCTTTCTGACCAATTTTTAATGTCCTTATGGCCTCTTGTTTCCTATTCTTTTTATTTACCTATGCTAGTTCTATATCTCAGGCAGAAAGTGACATGTTTTCTAAAAAACAAAAATATTTAAGAGGCTCTCAATAAATACATGTGTAGCATAATTGAAAAATTGCATCAATAAATTAAAATACATCCTTACGAAATTCTTGTATTTTTAAAAGAACAAATTTGGGAAAAATAAAAGAGAAAGTCATTTTCAAACTGTTGAGATGTTCTAAAAAAATTTTCTAAAGGTCAACATTGCCAACTCAGTGCATGCTGTCATTATTTTCTTTTATCTGGCTCTGTGGTAGTTGAGGGTACACATTTTTCTTTCCTTCTTTTAAAGACATTTAAAAAGCAGTGTTCCAGTTTCACAGCCAGCATCTTCACACCATTCAAAAGACATACAGTCAATCATAACCCCAAACAGGAAGGAGAGGGTTAGTTTTCACTTAAGTAAAGTTTAGTGAAAAGCCAACAGATCAGTGTGATTATGGCTAGATCAATGATGCATAGTTCTGAAAGGTTTTACACAAGCAGCAGTCTTAGGATGTAGCTCTAAGGAGCAGGTAGGTCAGGAAAAACATAAACGCAATGCCCCGAGTATGTACCTCCCATTGGGTCCATAAAGAATCTGACCAGATTGTCTGAAGGGAAGCCATTCTTGCCACAGGGGCAGAGTTGAAGTGTTTCCATTTCCGCTGACTGCATTTTAGCCTTGAGTATGTCAGCCAAGGTTTTCTGCTGGTCAAAGTCACAAAAAGTCTGGTCGATATCTTTTATGAGGAATGACAAATGTAAAAAGATAAACTCTACTATGTCAGATAAACTGTATAGGTTTTTACTAGATCCCAAGCAAAGATTTAACAATGTGTAGTCAATTTCAAAGTCTTTTGCTAATTCAAGGAAACAAAAGTCTCTCCCCAAAAAGGTTCCTACTAGGCTGGAGTCTGTTATGTTCAGGCTATGGAAACCTTGAAAGCTGTCCTTTTTAGATACAAACTGTTTAAAAAGAAGTTTCTGGTGACTTGTCAGATAAACGGGAACCATGTCAAAGCACGGCTCAGAAAAGTTCAATTTTAAATAATCTACTTATGGCAGAATACTTGTGGAGCTTTTCCTATTGACTTTCCAAAAACCCTTTCCAAAACAATTTTTGGAAAGGGAGCTTTGTTTTTAATATAGCAACAATACCAGTTTCATGAGTAAACTGCAGTGAATCTCTTCTGTAATCAGTAGAAAAATTCACTGTTCACTTTACCTTGGTGTATTCCAAACTATCTCTGGATAGGGGTATTTATTCTAGCAGAAATTTGAATGAGAATCTACTTACTTTGTGTGAACATTAAAAAAATTACAAACTCCCCACCCATGTTAGCAATAAACAACTATTTTTGCATATGTCTTAATTGAGGTTCTTATTTGTTTTTTTCCTTAAAGACCTACAGTACTGAGCCAAGTGTTTGGGTTTTTTTAATCTTTTTCTTCTTTCTTTCCCTCTTGTTCTTCCTCTCCTTTCCTTCCTTCTTTCAATACTGAATTTGGAGTTTAAATATTTCTGTTTTCAATAAATTATTTATAATTTCATTGTATTTTGATCACCAACCTCAGTTTAAAATAATTTCCATTTGGAAGCTACATAAAGACATCAAAAAGATTATGAAAGGGTCTGCAGTACATGCTGCATGAATTCAAATCACAGCTGTGTCACTAACTTACTATGTGACCTTGACACAGTCACTTCTCTCTACTCAGTTTGGTTACATCTAAAATACCACAAAAATAACTTGTTTGCTAGTATGAACTGCAGAATAAGTAATACATTTATTTGGTACCCAAAGAAACAAATTCTCATTTTTTTTTATTAAACATAACCTTAGAATATCAATATTTGTAAGCTGATTATCTTTCTTTTATTTGGCATGCACAAAATTCGTTGGTACTGTATTATGTGAGTAAATTGTACATTGGTAACCCCAAGTGTCAAAGTAAACTTCAAGGTTCTTGTGCATATGTAGCATGCCTGTGCTCAAGATAACCATAAAACAAAAAATGACTTCTATACAGGTGTCCTTAGTAATAAAGAAAAAGAAATATATGATACAAAACCAAAGTAGTCTTTTAAAAGAATGTTTTTCATATTTTTCCAAGCTTCAGCAGCTTTCACAGTAAGATTTCAGGGGCTACACACCCTGTAGAATGCATCAAATCAAAAGGATTGACCATTAAGTTTAGCAGCATGATTCATTTTATCAACTTCCCTCAGCCTTCTAATATTCCTTTTCAAAAATTGTGCAAACTGTGTGAGTCTGTGTGGATGTTACTGTATTAAATTACACCGTTATATCCTTAGAGGGAAGATTTTCTGTTATTCAAGCAAGGAATCATCTTTCCTCAACCATGATAGAGTCACAACTAGCTGATCTGGAATTCTAAGATTAAACGTAAGCCAGTCAACACCTTTAGTGATGAAAACAATTACGAAGAGTTTTACTGAGGTAATATCCTGGGCCCAAAATAATATGAAATTTTGGAGAGAAAAGGAAGACCTTGCAGCTATTTATGTAGTTTCTTGTAATAAAATAATTGCAGTAATATAAAGTTAAGCACATAGAAGTCACTGAAATTTAAAATAAACATGATTTTCTAATTTGTGGCTAAAATTTTAAAATTTAGCTCTTGTTCCATGAATTAAATTTTAATTATCCTCCTGGATAACGTAGTTCTATAAAGAGGCTGTCAAACTATTATCAATAGTTTAGGCACATGCAGTGGATCAGAAGATAATCAGCTTAGGATTTCCTGTAAAATATTTTATTTTTTATTGTTGTCTTTATGCTCATATGTACTGCTACATTCTCTTCCAAAGCTTCCCCCTTTTATAAAATTGAGAAATTTCTTTAGCTGTAATGTTTTTCTTTCCCAAGTAACATAACTCATAAATCCTAAGATTGTCTTTTACTATGATTTCTTCCAATAATGTCAAGTAAAAATTCAACATTGGCAAAAAGAGCGGTTAAATCAAAGAATTTTAGAAAAATCAGATATTTTACTACCGCAGACAAATCAATGGCCAAAATAATGATTCATAAACAATAAATAAAATAAAACAAATTGCTTTTTCAAAAAGATATTGAAGTCAGGAAACAATTCATTATTAGAACTGAAATATTAGTCACAACACTGTGACCTTTCACCTTAAGTGATAAAATATACAGGTCAGAATTGACAATATATACTCATGGCTGATCATGGGTGCTAGTTATTGATCAAAGGAGGAAACAAAAGTACTTTCTAGGAAAAACATTGCTCTGAAATACAAACATCCATTCTCTTGAGACTCAGCAGCTCTCTGGGTTTCTCCCTCTGGAACTAGAAGCAAGAAGTGAGTTCAGCCAGTATTTAATATCAAGTGAATGTGGTGTTTAATCAATAGTCTTCTGCTTTGTTCCTCAATGCGGAAAGCAGTGTCTATTCATTCAGCAAAGGTTAATGCCAAGGGTCAAGTGATTTCACACTCTCAGTAGGATCCACAACATTTCAGTAGTTCAGATGCCTTAGACAATGATGACTCAGTTGGACTGATTTATTGCCACTCTAAGGCCCTGCTTAATACTAAAGTGCTCTCTTATGATAATACCTCAGAAAGTAGCACTGATAAAAGAGGAGGCAATAATTACCTACATTTTGAGGTAATGTCTTCATTTCTAACATCCTATAAAGATGTAAGGTCCATTTAAAATGATCTGCTTCTTGTATTAGCAAGCCATTTAAACGAGATCTTATCAGCATCTTCTCCTTTATGAAATACACTATGGAAGAAATTTGGTAGCCCGATGAAACAGATGTAAATTTTAAGTAATATATGATTTAACATATGTTTTAGATAATGCTTTTTAAATATTTCCTTATTGCAATATTTTTAATATCAGATAAGAAAAAGAAAATAATATTTGCTGATGGGAGGGAAAATATGACTTACTATCATCATCTCTAACAAACAAGAAAGACACAGTTTACAATTTCATTTCTCTCTCTTTGACCAATTCTAGCACAAGACAGGCAGGCTAAAAACACATGCCTATATATTCTTTCTAAATGTGGTTCACTTAAAGCAGCATTAGTTGAGGTCATTGTTTTAAACCAGAACATATTTGACTATGTCAGAGGTCCAATCTTTAACACGTTTGCATCCATGATTATTATTCAGCAATGTCTCATTCCAGATGTGTTTTATATAATGAAAGAAGTTCAAATGTCGCCAGGAAAACAGTGTGAGAAGAATTAATTGGAAAGCTTATCATAGGAAAGTCATTTAGAATCCAGCTTTCAGTAAAATATCTGTGGATGATGAATATACCAATCAATTAGTAAAATAAAATAAATTCTGTAAATGTATCTAAAGACATCCTATCATTACAACTAGAAGGATATTTAAAACAGTTTATTACATTCCATTCTAGATAATATGTAAAACACTCTAATATAAATCTTCTGCCTTTCACTCCCTTCTTTCACAGTAGGTACAGTGTTCAGAGATCTTAATTCAAACTATTTAAAACTGACTAGAATTTTTACTTCACACTATTTTAAACAAACTATTTTAAACAATCATCTTAAGGTATATGTAAAATGTTATAGGGGAGTTAACAAGAAACTTTTTTATATTTATAAAACTCAAAAACTTATTTTTAATTTTCAGTAAGAGTTTGTCTTAATAGAATGGGTAACAATCAGTAATTCTGATGTGAACATCAATTTCATTGCTCAGTGATCACCTATATGATGTCCAAAGGCTTAAATTTACCTTTTAACTATACTTATCTTCAAAAGATAATGACTTTTCTGCAATGCTTCCCCAATGAGAATGATTTTAAAGGCTACATATTTTATGACCTATAATTTAAAAGAAGGAAAGATAATAACAAAGCTTTAAAAAAAAAAGAGCAATTAAACAAACCAAATATATTGGCTTATTCTTAACAAAAATGGTATTCGTGACCTAACTAAAGACAAAATTCTATGAGTTGAGAAGACTGAAAGTTTCAAGAATCTTCTGAAAGTGTTTTCACAATAACTTTCTCATACAGTCTTTCAGTCTATAGATATTTACTGGGAAGTGCAGTTTAATAAATTCAGATGTAGATAAAACAAGTAGCCTAAAATAAAAGTATATGCATGTCTAATTTTGCACTTCAAAAACTATTAATTACAACTAATGTGATTTTGAATAACCAATAAAATAATTGCATACCTCAAGTTTTGCAACTGTGTTTAACATGCATATAATGGCCAGAACAAATGTGTTACACTGTTATTTTGTCTATAATTATAAGGCATAAAATATAGGCAAATATTCAAACTTCACTATGACTGAGAAATAATATATTTGAGTTTATTTCTTACTTCAACTGTAATTATTTCTGTAAATCATGCCAAAGTATAAAAAGACAATGTGTGTGGTCATTTTTGACTCTTCTCCTATGTGTTCATATGTATAGAGAAATAAAAAGAAGATATATATAAATGTCTGTTAATGTAGCTCCTATCTTCGAAATTTAAACACTATTCAGAACTTTAAAAAAAATTAATGTCTTCTTTCAGCCTTGCATGCTCATCAGCTGTAATTCAAAATCCTTTAATGCTGATTTCAGTGCCTTATATGGGAATTATCTTGAGTACTGTACTTCTTTCAATAGAAATATCATGTAGGTCAGGACGGCAAGCTTAATGGACTGATTTTTTTCACAATTGTTGTGGAACATGTCTAACTCCCTTCAATATATCCATTTCAAAATATCTAAATAGAAAAAAGGGAAAAGAACCATCTTTTTCTTCATATTCTTCATGAAATCTTTATTCAAGGACCCAAACTATCATTGTAATCACGTTGCCAGATATTCTGATGAAATGAATTTTCTGTGACAAGGGTGACTAAAGAGTCACAGGATAAAAAAGTTTAAAACTTTTTATTCAAAACAAAGACAACACAGGTTCACTTTAAAATTTTTTTAAAAATCAGATAAGCAAAAAGGAAAACTAAAAGACCTTTCATCTTACTATTTATTCACGCATCTGGTCTTTTATATGTGTGTATAGTCAGAGACAGACATATAAATACTACATATATGTGTACGTAGATATATACTAGTATCTAATGTGTTCCTAGTGAGGTCAGAGTGGTACATATTATTTTATAACTTAGTTTTTAACCTAACAATATGCTAGGAATATCTTTGCATATTCTTATTTATTATTCTGTATTACATTAATGATTATATCAAATTTCATTTTATTTATCCACCATGGTAATTTAGCCATTTTTCCTCCTAAGTCTTACAACCATTTTTTCTTTTATTACTTTTATAAATTAGCCTTTGGTAAACATATTTCAACAAAATTTATATAGTATATCAAAGAATTCAAAAGTGAAATTTGACAGAATTCACTGTGAAGTAAATTTTATTTATATCCCAACATAATGTTGGTTCAGTAGTTGTACTTGCTTTGTTTTAAATCAATACTTATCCAAATTATCTAGATATGTCTTAAAAGACTACTGAATTGACCTAACTAAAAGGAAAAATAAGCTTTATCATGTTTATCTTTAACCTGGTATAACAAATTAGATATTCCATTTACACAGTGGAGTAAATAAAAATGTTTGGGGGCTTTAGGAAGAAGCCTAGGCTTTTTCAAAAAATAATTTCAACTTTTATTTTAGATTCAGGGGGTACATGAGCAGCTTTCTTACATGGGTCAAATTAATGCAGGAACAGAAAACCAAATACCATATATCCTCACATATGAGCAGGAGCTAACCATTGGGTACACATGGATAAAGATGGCAGAGGCTTTTTACAGGCAGGATTTTTTTGGTTCATTAAAAATAAAATAGTGTCACAGCATAGTTTGTCAGGGGCTCTCAGGCCTTTATCCCATAGGCTACGTTTTTTATATATAATCTAAGAATCACAACACCGTAGAATATCCCACCAAAATTGCTTTTAATGCAGCTAAAATGTTTTGACATATACATTTTAAATGATCTTCTTTATCTTACTTTACAGGTATTGCATTCAAAGTAAAACATACATCATTTTGATGACTATTAGTTTGAAAGAAACCCCAAGACACTAAAGTAAAAAATACTAAAATTAATCAGAAAACTTGGAGGATATACAGCCACCAGAAAATATATGTTTAAAAAGATTTTCTGCTTTACTTAAATTTAGAAATGTGGAAAATGATTTATATAATGCAATATAACCATAAAATTGTCAGAAAAAAGTTCACAAGATGCAAAGACTTATTTGAAGAACATTATAGTAGTATATATTATATATTTATGTATTTGTTAATTGACAAGCAATTATATATATATATGGGGTATAAGTTTTATATATGCATACATGTGAAATAATTAAATCATGCTAATTAATATATCTATCACCTCCCCTACACTTTAGGTTTTTGTGGTAAAAAACATTTAAAATCTATTCTTTTAGCCATTTTGAAATATGCAATACAGTATTATCAAATATGATCACCACTGCGATCACTCTAAACTTACTCTTCCTAACTAAAATCTTGTACCCTCGGCCAACATCTCCCACTTCCCCATTGAAAACATATAATTGATAATGATTGTATAAATTAGGATAAGCAAGTATGATGGTTGAGTGTCAACTTGATTGGATTGAAGGATGCAAAGTATTGTTCCTGAGTGTGTCTGTAAGAGTGTTGCCAAAGGATATTAACATTTGGGTCAGTGGACTGGGAGAGGCAGACCCACCCTCAGTCTGGGTGGGTACCATCTAATCAGCTGCCAGTGCAGCTAGAATAAAGCAGGCAGGAGAAGTCCAAAAAGCAGACTTGCTGAATCTTCCAGCTCTCATCTTTCTCCCATGCTGGATGCTTCCTTGGACTCCAAGTTCTTCAGCTTTTGGACTCTTGGACTTACACCAGTGGTTTGCCAGGGGATCTCAGGCCTTCAACCACAGACTGAAGGCTGCACTGTTGGCTTCCCTACTTTTGAGGTGTTGGAACTCAGACTGGCTTCCTTGCTCCTCAGCTTGCAGACAGCCTATTGTGGGACTTCATCTTGTGATTGTGTGAGTTGATACTCTTTAATCAACTCCACTTTATATATACATCTATCTTAGAAGTTTCATCCCTCTAGAGAACCTTGACTAATAAAGCAAGATTATATGTGGGTATACAGAAATAAACAATACCCACATATTAATAGAACAAAAGTTTATTTCTAGCTCATACTACCTGGTCAACAGTGGATAAGATAAGAATTTCTATCATTGTAGAGACCCAAGAAGCAGGTTGATGAAAATTATCTGAACACAGGTTTCCAGGATCGGCACGGCAGAGAGAACAGAATGACAAATCACACTCTTCTTTTTACAATGCCCTTCCAAAGCTGTACTCTACATGCCTAATTTTAAGGGGGCATGAAATAACTGGAAATATTGAGTGCCTTGCACTAATTCTACCACAAAAAAATAAACAAGCTTAATAGATGACAAAATACATTTTATTGGATAAATAATGCCAATAAAAAAACAATGCATAACAAAAATGGGAAAATACGTCAAAATCTCTCAATATATTTGTATCATTGAGTTATTGGCATATAATAGGCCCTTAAACAGTTAAGAATTAATGAATGAGTAAAAGAATGAGTTTGTTAGCAGGTAAATAATAACAAATCTTTCTCACTGAGAAAAACACAACGGCATCATGCAAGTAATTCTACTATTTTGTGAAAAATTGGCAGGGCAGGACAATTAATGGAAGATACAAAATTATATATTTACTCACACAATAAATTACTTGTTGGCATTGTATGGATTAAGCATAGTGGAAAAAAAAGTACTTGCCTAACTCTGTCCTTTGAAGATTATCATGCATTCAATTAAACAGGTTTTCCCTTAGTACCACCTAAATGTGTTATATCCTTGATTCTGCAGGGAATTTTTTTTAAGTATAATGCATAGTTAGATATGGCTGGCACTAAGGACCTTTCAGTCAGGATAGTAGAAAAGCTTGAAAACATCTGATTGTAATATGGAGCCGAATGAGGTAAGTGCAATTACACAGATCTGAATTGTCCCCAAAACACAAACATTTTGTGCCACAGGCATTCTATTTCGGCAATTGTTCACAGTAAAATTTTTATGTTGTGTTAGTCAAAATGAACCGCTGTAACAAAATATCTTAGACTAGGTTATTTATAAAATAACAGAAATTTATTGCTTGTAATTCTGGAGGCTAGGAAGTCCAAGATCAAGATGCCAGGAGATTCAGTGAGGGGTAAAGGCTTATTCTCTACTTCAAAGATGATACTTTCTTAATGTGTTTTTATGTGGCAGAAAGGGGCAAAGGCAACTTCCTTCAACCTCTTTTCAAAGTTTCCAAAGCTCCCACTTCTTAATACTATCATATTAAGATTCCAACATGCAAATTTGGAGACAACACCAACATTCAGACCATAGCACATATTTTAGTGAAAACACTGCAGGCCAGGTGTGGTGGCTCATGCCTGTAATCCTAGTAATTTGGCCAACATGGGATAATTGCTTGAGCCCAGAAGTTCAAGACCAGCCTGGGTAACATAGGGAGACCCTGTCTCTACAGAAAATTTGAAAATTAGCCAGATAAGATGGCACATGCACATGGTGCCAGCTACTTGCAGGACTGAGGTGGAAGGATTGTTTGAGCCTGGGAGGTCAAGGCTGCAGTGACCTGTAATCATGCCACTGCACTCCAATCTGGGCAACAGAGTGAGATCCTGTCTCAAAAGAAAGTAATGAAAAGAAAATAGTGCAGCTGGAATATTTTTTCTGATTATAGAAGGAAAAGTAATCCCAAGTGGTATCCTTTAACAAAAATGCAGCCTTACCATTCCCTATGTAAACCTGAGGAAAATTTTAATTGTTTATAAGAAAAAAATCAGATATTAACATAGCTTTATGATTATGTTAGTTGGTCTTTCTATGAGCCTTCAAAGTATATATATTATATATATATGCAAAAGATATATATAATATATATATGTGTGTGTACACACATAATTAACTTCTTGGACACTTGACAATTTATATAGGGACTAATTTTACTAATTTGAATGTGACTGACACAGGAAAATACAATAATTTCTCCATGTGGCAAATGGACCTTATCAATTGTTCAAACAGTTATCCTATTTTCGAAGCAATTTCACATTCAGGTTTCTAGTTTTCCTATCTGCATTAACTAAAAAAGAGAAACCATTTAATGTTCTCATTTGCGCATGTAACCGTAATGACTTATTCTAAAGAACACATTTGTTAACCACCTCGTAACGATAAACAACCAGTTCACAAAACAGTGTGAATCATCATTAAGCATTTTAAGAAAAAAAACATTAGAGTAAGGGCTGCTTCCAACACCCAGCTCTTTGAATGTTCCTTAGACCACTTTAGGACTATGTGCCCTTCCAAATATCCTGGCAGGGCAGCTGAAATCTCATTCTGTATATTTCACAAGGCTCCTTCCAACTCTGACATTCCATGGTACTATACTGAATACTGCAAAGATAAAGCTATTCTCTGCCTTAGGCAATTGCAAGCAAGGATTATATAAAAAAAGAATGCTGAAAATATAATATAATATTTAATATTAGGAGTAGGAGACTAGCTGAACTTTAAGTTATATAGAGATATATATGAAGACTTATTTCTGAGGCCATGCTAAAAACTATCAGCTTAAATCCATATACAGGTTTGAACTGGGTTCAAAATTCAGTAATGAAGCTCTTATTGATTCTGTGGAACATGACCTAAAATCTCAGCAAATACTGAACAAACTATGAGGAGCTCTTAAACTCTGAACGTATGTACCTAGACATCTCAATTTAACAACCAGACATACATTAAACAGCATTAATAGCCAGGCACTTAATGGATCAATTCCCACTGTTTGTGTAATGTGGAAATAAAAAAGGCTTATTAAATGACAAGCTTTCCCTGGTTTGTGCTAATTAATTATACACTGCATCTGACTGCTAATTTAGTGGGCAAATGCAGCCCCAAACCATGGTTTCAGCTTGAACTTTGCCTCACCATCACCCAGTTCAGCACAGAGTGCCGCTGCAGCCCGCCTCTGAACAACACCAGTATTAAATTAGAGCACAAGGCCATCAATTTAATAAGCGCTGTAGCAGGTAATTTGAATAAGGACATATTAGTATTCTACCAGTGCACAACTAAAAGCAGCTGACCTTTCAGACCAAAGAAGATCCTTGAACACATCCAGCTGAATCTGAGAACACAGTAATAATCTGACAGTGTTAAGAGTGCCAAGAGAGACGTTTACAATCCTGGAGCCATTACTATACATCAGGCTCTCTATAGTATTATACGAAGAGTTTATATACCTCTGCCTCTTATTTCACTCTTGCTCCCTGCCATGAAAGAAAATAGGAATAAAGCTTTTTGAAAATTATGTTTTTGATGACAGGTTTTGAAACTCTTTTTGTTACTCTGATTTATGGTACAAAGAACACAAAACTAATCAATGCACATGTAAATTAGATGATAAAATCCACATAAGAAATCACCGACTTCCTAAAATGGTAAGGCAAATTTAACATTAAAAAAAAACCTAGCATGTATCAGAGCAAAAACCCTGTGAAACGATTAAGAAACACAGCACATTATTGTGGGTAAGAGCTTGGACACAGGACTGAGAACAAAACTGGGTTTGAATTCAGGCTCTGCCATGTGCTTACCGTGGAATCTGCAGGAACCAAATTCATTGAGTTCAGTTCAATAGACATTTATCAGTTCTATCATGTACAGTGCAGTAAGCCCTAAGGTGATAAAGATGAAAAAGATTTGATCCCCGTTTTCAAGGCGATCAAAATCTCGCAATGGTGACAGAAACACACACTATTAATCACAATACAGAGTGAAAAGTGCTTTCAAGCACAGAGAATAGTGATCAATTCTGCCTGGTGGTTTCCAGGAAAGGTTCTCAGACATGGCAATAGCTGTACGGGGTGTTGTGAACAGTTCACCAGCAGAGAAGATGGAATGCTATCTGATCGGAAGCATTAATCAAATGGAAAACCTATTGCATTTAAACAGGAAGATACACTGGGTAAGTTAATAAATACATCAGATGTATCTCGTTGAAGGGTCTGCGAAGTTATAATTATGTGATTCTGCATGCCTAAAAATGTTTTCTATTTTAATAAAAGTAGAATTTATTAGTGGATATAAGAACAAGATGTCTTGATCAGTAAAATTAGGAGTCTAAATTAGGAGGAACAGGTTAGAGTGTTTTCACGGTCTTAGAAGAATGAGGTGGGCTAAAAGCCCACCTGGGTTTTACCAAATGGAAGGAAATGTGCAACTAAGTCTAGACTGTGCAATCCCCATGCTTGCACAATCCCCAGGCTCTCCCTTGAACCCACTTATGTTTTTAATTTGTAAATTTTGACATATTACTTACTATTACTTATAAAATATTTACTCCACATTCCATAGCCAGCACAAATACTTACACAGTATGCACTGGTGCTGCCTTACTGGCTGTTTACAGCTACAACCTTTCCAATTAGTTGTTGCCCATGCCTCACAAGTTACTGAATATTTTGAGTATCCCCTACACTAGCCATAGTCCCAACAGAAAACAGAGGACATACTCAGATGAAGGAGTGGGGAGAGGAACTATTTAGAAAACGCAGGTAGGAGTAAAAGAAACAAGTAACGTATAGTGTAGTGCTTGGGGCTAGTAACTGTGTGTCTGCAACCACGCTTCACATTGAAGAGGCAAAAAGAGAAGCCATAGGAGAGGAACAGAGCCAATGCTTTGGCAATCTGCCAGGACAAAGCCTGGTGAGTGAATACCCTGATCTCACTGCATTGTTCATCCTTTGCCTGTGTCCTGATCTCACTGCACTGTTCATCCTTTGCCTGTGTCTCTCATTGGTCATGCCCAATCAGAAGCTAAAGAAGAGGAACCCATTGATGTAGAACTAGAGGTTATTGGTGCCTACAGTGCTCAGAGCATGGAGACAAGAAATGGAGAGTAGCTCTGAAAGGATAAAGGAAAAATATCCAGCACATTACTTCTGCTTATACTGACTGAGTTATGCCAGCATGTTGCAATTCACAATGGCGAACTTCTTCCCAAGTCTAAATCAGTTTCTTAGGTGTCTAGGGTCCCATACAGTTAATGTTCTAGAAATCCCGTTTCTAATCTGACTTCTCCTGGAAATAGTCCGTTCTCAACAGCTTTCTGAAAACCTGAGGTACCTATTAAAACATTCTATCCCTCTAGGCTACTCTGTCTGTAAATGACAGCTAAAACTAAGTGTTTTTTTTTAATCAGTATCTGTTGATAAATTTATCTGTGCTCTTTTCAGTTAACTTTTAAAAGCTGCCTTCTTTGTGATGCAAAGCTGAACCAAAAGAAGTATCAGTAATGAGAGGCTTTTTCAAGCCTACAAAATCATGTAGCAGCTTTCTACTGCAACCAATAAAAGTAAAATGAGCAGCAATGGAAGTTTGGACTAGGGAAGTGGACTGGGGAGATGATTTGGAGGAAATAACAGATTCACAGATAGCGCATCTGACAGTTGAGTTTAGAGGATGTGATAGGGTGATGAGTAACTGGTTTGAGTGACTGACTTGTTGCATGAAAACTCAGTTAACCAAAATCAAGATTAAGGGGAGATGTGTAGCCTTCGTACATTTTATGAAGCTTTCAAGAGAAATTCTGACTCTTACCAGGATTATTCTTTTACTTATCCACTAAAAGGCAACAATCAGAAAACAATTAAGTTTTCAGTAATTTTTTTTAGTAGTGCATTTTAGCAGAATTGCAAGAGCTAAGCAAATGACATTTGGGTGTCTCTCAAGGAAACTGTATCTTTTGAGTAATGTAAAGACTCTTCATGATTATTTTCCATATGAGGTATCAGAGTACAAACATCAGGAATCTTAACTGCTATTATCACCCTTAGTTATAAGTTACAAGGTGAGGAAGAAAAGTAAACTCAACTGAGTATTAATTTTCAGTAAGATGCAGAGAAGTTAAGGACAAAAACAAAAACATTGTTGGAGTAGCATAGATAACAAATACATTCAATGTTATTTATTTTTAAGCCTATCTTGTAACACTTATATATCATTAAGGTACTTAATTATAGGCAGGAGAAACCAACTGCTTACTTAGGGCAGAGAATAAAATTTTTGAAATGATATCAGAGTATAGGGCTGTATTAGTTCATTTTCACACTGCTGTAAAGAACTATCCAAAACTGGGTAATTTATAAAGGAAAGAGGTTTAATTGACTACAGTTCAGCATTGCTGGGGAAGTCTCAGGAAACTTACAATCATAGCAGAAGGTGAAGGAGAAGAAAGGCACCTTCCTCACAAGGTAGCAGGGAGAAGAATGAATGCAGAAGGAACTACCAAACACTTATAAAACCATCAGCTCTCATGAGAATTCACTATCGCAAGAATGGGATAGGAGAAACCCACCCTGTGACTCAATTACCTCCACCTGGTCTCTCCCTTGACACGTGGGAATTATGGGGATTATGGGGATTACAATTCAAGATGAGATTTTGGGTGGGGACACAGCCAAACCATATCAAGGGCATAGAACAGAGAGCTCTGCAAGAGCCTCCAGATTGTAACAACAGCAACCACTCCTGAGGGAATGGGGAGTGAAAACAGGTGAGTCTGAGTGTTGCAGCTTGTCGTGAGAAGCAGCCCCTAAGGCAGAAGACAGCAGAACCATTCCATCACTCCTGCTCTTCCTTGTTCTCCGTGACAGCAATGGTCTCTGTTAGCAGAGATCTCCAACATAGGCTGTAAAACAAAATATGCAGACACTTGAAAGAGAATGCCATTTATATCCTAACAACAAAAAGAAGTGAGATTACATATAAGATCATAGATCTTTAATGGCCATAAGTGTGCTGCCGATGAAAAGAAGCCAAATGAGTTACGGTCTAGAAAGCATTGACTCCCCTTTAGTGGCTTGAGTCTTTGGAGGAGAAGTGGGACTAGGATAAAGTCACTTTAGACATAGGTAAGAAGAAAATAGCTAAAATTTTAACTAAGTTTTAAACACCAATTTGCGGATGGCATGAGACTTTAGAATCCCCAGTGGGACTTAACAAAAGGTGAGTCTGCACATCTGTTACTTGTTCCACAGGCCTTTATCAAGTGTTAGGGAGGAATATAAAGGAAGAGCAGAAGAAGTGAGAGAGATCCACCTTACTCTGAAGCACAGGTGTGCTGGGCCTGCAGAAGGTTGGGGGCAGGGCAGGGAAAATAACTAGAGAAATGCTCTAGGCCCTCTGGGCCCTACATTCATTAACATTGGAATTGAAGCAGAGATATTATAGATCGTAGTGACAGTAAAAGGATAATAATGAGATATGAACAATTTTATGCAAATAAATGTGATAACTTACATAAAATGAATAAATTCTTTGAAAGAAAACTTACATGACACAAGAAATAGAAAATCTGAATAGCATTATATCTATTTTAAAAAATGAATTCATCATTCAAAAGTGTTCTATAAGATTTCCATTTCAAACCATCGTAGAATAACAAGGACTATTCCCCACCCTATCCCCAGAAGAGTAGGTGGAATAATTCTCACAGATTGCACAAGGCTGTGAATTGTTCATGTTCCAACCAGTCAAAGTGGAAAGACCTCATAATTCATGGCGTATTGAGTAGCTGCTCAGAATCCTCCTAGAAATAGAACTAAATCAGCCCTCGACTGAAAGGTACTCTGGATCCTCACTAACTATACATAAAAGCAACCCTCGAAAAGATTTAACTGATCCCAAAGAACATGGCTGCATTCCAGAAATTTAAAAAAAAAAAAGCTATTTAAAGGAATGTAACAAAATTCCACAACCTACAACATAAAAGTCATAATGTCTGGCATTCACAACTGCATTCCAGAAATTTTTGAAAAATGCTCCTTAAAGGAATATAACTAAATTTCATACCCTACAACATTAAATTCATAATGCCTGGCATCCAGTCAAAAATTATTAGTTATATATAAAGAAGATGGAAAATATAACCCAGAACCAAGAGAAACAGATCAATAGAAACAGATCACAGAATACCAGAGATAATAGAATTGGCAAATAAAGACCTTAAAATGGCTATTGTAAATATCCTCAACCTGTTAAAAAAATATAGAGAAAAATCTGAGCATGATGAAGAGGGACACAAAAGATACTATCTAACCAAAAAGAAAACAAAACAAACAAAAAGCAAATGGAACTCCTAGAGATTAAAACTAGAATGTCTGAAATTTTAGAAAATATACAAGATGGGGCTAATAACAGATTGTACACTTCAGAATAAAAAAAAATTAGTGAACTTGAAAACATAGCAATAGAAACTATCACATATACAGCACACTATAAAAGCAAACTAAATATGGCCTGGAAATGGCTTCATACTTCTATATTTGAGTCCTTGTGGATGAACTGCAACCTAACTTAATAGGTAGGCAAGGATGAAAACCTAACTTAGAAGTGTGCACCTGTAATAGCTGAGTCTTGGCCTTTCCAGCAGCCATACTTCAACCAGCATTACAATGCCGAATGTTTGAACCATGGTCAAATAAGGCAAAGGCCAAGCTATAACCAATCCAGTTGTTTTTGTACCTCACTTCTGATTTATGTAGGTCATTTCCCTTTTTTTGTCTATAAATCTTCTTCCACCACGTGGTTGTGGGGGACTCTCTCTTAATCTGTTGTGATTCTGGGGGTTGCCTGATTTGTGAATCGTTCATTGCTCAATTAAACTCCTTTAAATTTAATTCAGCTGGAGTTTTTCTTCAACAAATGGTGTCAGAAGTGGGACCCAAACTAGCGCTCCTAACGAGCCCCAGGAGCACTGAGTGAACAATCAAGGAACCTGCGGGAACCACTTGGGTCTTTTGATTTCTCAGAGTAACTGGGGATTGTGGATAAGTTTTCTATTGGATTTCAGAGCTCCACAGATTTGTGTTGTGCGCTCTCTGAGTTTCTTTGAGCAAATTTCTGAGCCAAACTGGGTTTGGAAGTCATGACAGAAACTGGATTGGATCCGGGATCAGATTTGATCTGGTAATTAACTGGCTTGGATCCAGTTAGAGGCCTCTTATATCTGACTGGCTCGGAAAGAAACTAGTAGTAAATGGTAATATTGCAGGGTTGTAAAATTTGGCTTTTAAAAATTCACAGGGATTTTTTTGTGTTCTGCGCCTTTGTTTCATTTTTCTTGCATGCTTAGGTAGGAAAAATCACTGGCTAAGTTCAAGGGAACCTAAGAGCAAAGCCAATATTTCAGGTAAAAATAGGAACCTTAATTTCTGGAAAACTGAGTTCCTTCAGCTTATACATTAGGCCCGGGAAGTAGTAAAGTCTTAAGGAAATGACAAAATATTACTGAAGATAAATCACAGTGGAACATTCTGAATGAACAATGCACTGAAGTGCATTTAGACTCATCTAGGGATGCCTATTAATATGCAGACGCTTCTAAAAAGATTTCAATATTTTTTCTTAAAGACTTTATGAAAGGCAAATAAAAACCTTAAGTGACTAATTGATTTAAAAAAAAAAAAATCTTCTATTTTTAGCTTAGTTACTATCCCAATCCAAAGGAAATAGACTGCAGCACCAATTGGCTGACTTTGGATAAGTAATGGGGTACATTTTACCTGAGTAAAGGATAGGATTGGGTTAGAGGCCCTTTCCTCAGTAAAGTCCCTTTTGGTTAGAAATGGATTAAAGATGACAGGGCCCAACAGGGGGCAAGTTTAAGCCTTGCTGGTTTGATATTGGGTGCTAAGCAGAGTGGCTAATGTCTGTTTTGTCACACATATTTTGTTCTGGCCAGAATGGAAATGTTAATTTGGTTACCACATGCAAACCCTTATTCAGCATCTTGCAAAATTGAAAGGATTTTGCCTGTGGTTCCATGATTTTCCTTAGTAATGTAGCTTGGGCTCTGGAGCTATGGTGTGGTGAGCAGGGTCACTAGTGCCACTCAGGGAAAGGGAACCCAGAAATCTAACATGCCAGCAAAAGGATAAAAAATTCTTACCAGTCACATTTCTAGCCTCTGTGTGTGTGTGTGTGTGTGTGTGTGTGTGTGTGTGTGTGTGTGTAAACCGGTTGAATGAATGGTAAAAATCACTGTTTATCTCCTCTGTAAAGTTTTAACTAATGGGGAAAAAGGATTTGTGAGGCTAGTCTTCAGCTATAGTGACTCTGATGGGCTTTGTGTTGTCATAAAGAGGGGTACCTTAGGATATAATGTAGGCCTAGTACCCCTGTAAGCCCATTGTTCAAGATGGCCCAGCAAACTGCTCAGTAACAAAGTTTGCTGCAGGTCTCTGAAACAACAACAAAAACTGCATAATGTTTCCTTCTCATCTTGTTTCATGTCCTTGGGAGCTTGACCTTGTGGCAGTACTTTCTCTTGGTTTCTCTCAACACAATGGCAGCCCTTGTTCAGGGTTCAATTCCTGGCTTAGGGAATGAGTCCTTCCTGGTTTGACATCTGTGTGACCTTTACCTTTTGTTGATTATCTTCCCCTCCATGAACCATCTTACATTTTCCTTTCTCTGAGCACAAAAATATAGGCTGTTTGGCCTGGCTTAAGTCAGATAATAAAAGATTTAAAAGAACTATTTCTTTCTTTAAAGAGTGCTGTGGTTAGGCCGGGCACGGTGGCTCAAGCCTATAATCCCAGCACTTTGGGAGGCTGAGACGGGCGGATCATGAGGTCAGGAGATTGAGAGCATCCTGGCTAACACGGTGAAACCCCATCTCTACTAAAAAATACAAAAACAAAAACCAGCCGGGCGAGGTGGTAGGCACCTGTAGTCCCAGCTACTAGGGAGGCTGAGGCAGGAGAATGGCATAAACCCGGGAGGCGGAGCTTGCAGTGAGCTGAGATCCGGCCACTGCACTCCAGCCTGGGCGACAGAGCGAGACTCCGTCTCAAAAAAAAAAAAAAAAAAAAAGAGTGCTGTTGTTAAAAGTCAACTTAATTAAAAGTGGGTATTCAAGCTCTAAAAGATTGAGACTCTTTGGGAAAAACAGGAGGTGCCACAAATCCTGTTTTGGGAAAAACCTTTGTTTCCTTCATGAAACCCCAGGAATTGCAAGTGAATACATACCTCTCAATCTAAGGCTCTGTTCTGTTTTCCATTGTATTATCTGATGTTTTTTACTTTGGGGTATCAGAGACTACTTCACATTATAAGAGAGCTTTAGTGTGTAATAACTAGGGAGAAAATATACTTTTAGGGATGGGTTAATTGCAAAATGGGCTCATTGGCTTTGGGTTGCCATGCAATAAAATGTACAGTAAAAGCATTGCACTATCTTCTCTTGTAGCACTTCTCTTTTTTTGGAGATCTAAGATCTGATATAAAAATGGGATCCTTTCTTTTAATTTTTTTTTTTTTTTTTCCCACATGGGGTCTCGCTCTGTCACCCAGACTGGAACGCAGTGGCATGATCTTGGCTCACTGCAACCTGCACCTCCTGGGCTCAAGCAATTCTTGTGCCTCAGCCTCCCAAGTAGCTGGGATAACAGGTGTGTACTACCACACCCAGGTAATTTTTGTATTTTTAGTAGAGACAGGGTTTTGCCATGTTAACCAGGAAAAATGAGACCCTTAATTTTGGGGATCTGTTTTTGTCTTCCAACTGTGCTTGCTTATTAGGCCCTAGAAACAGGGTGCTAGCCCTGTTCCTTGAAGGGGTCCACAATGAGGCCAGTAATCCAATTAAGAAACTAGCAAATAAAAAATCTTACAACTACTGGATCTTCTTCTGTCCATCTGTGTAGTCATATATGTGTTGTGTATGTGTGATGTTTATATAAAAGAGCTCTAATTAATGGGTTTAAAGAAAAACAAGTACTAATAAAATATTTTGAAAGAAAAATAAAAACTGTAACACCTTTTAGCTCATGTAATTTTAGTAATCTTTGGGAAATAAAATGTTTTAAAGATTATTGGTAAAATAAAGACATTTGGTCTAAATTGGAAGATCAGATATAAGGCTTACTAAATACTTTACGGTCATAAACTGCTTTGACTTTTGAAAATTGTTCAATTTATTTACCTTGGAGATATTAGACTCTCAAAAAGGCCTACGGACATGTCGAATAAGCCATTCCTCTAGCTATGCAAGGTTATAGAGAAAAGAGATTTTATATAAGAAAGGATCGTATATGTTGAATTCTTGTCCTGAAGTAAAATAACTGGCTGTTTAAAAAGAAGGATGTTTAGAAGTCAGAAAGACCAAGCATGTCATAGATGGTCTGTGTAAGTCATGAAAGGATTTGTGAAAGGAAATGTATGCACCAAAAGTAGAAGCTGCTCAGAGGTAGTATTATAACATGTAATTGAGACTACTGAAAAAATAGTTTTATATGCAAGGTGTGTAAGGAGAGTGGAATGTGTTTTTGGTAAGAGATTATAAGAAGGCATGGCAATGTAAATTTTTGCCTTGTTTAGAGGGTTAAAGGATTGTTTTAAATTAGATAAGATAAAGCTAAAGGCTTGAATAAGTTGTGGAAGGTTGTAAAAATTAATCTTGTAAAACAAATTATGTGTGTGAATATTTTGATTAAATTTAAATGGGCATTATTTGGTTTTTCCACAAGTTGAACATCAAAATGAAAGCACAACAAGGTTTTGTTAAAGCACCGACCTGCTCTTTAACAAAAATTTGTAAAGGGTTATAAAAGGTTTATGAGAATCTCACCATATGATCAAGCTAATTAAAATAGGATAAATTTGTCTATATGGTTTTATTAAAATTTTGGGTTGACATTAACAGTATTTGAATGCAAGGGTGAAATTTGGCTTTCTCTATTGAACAAGATTTTCAGGTAATATTAAAAGATAATGAAAGATTTTTGTTTGCCTTTTCAATCAACTACCCCAAAAAAGAAGGGAAAGACAAGAGACAGTTCGGAAAGCTAACTTTCTGCTATCAGTGAGTAGAGGTTTCTGCCTTTTTAAAAAAATTTTGAGACATTATTTTGGCTAAATGAATGACTTATTGTAACCTGGAATTCCATTTCATAATATCAAGTTAAATATCAATATGTTAAACCTCTAACTCTGAGATGCTACAGAGGGCCCCTGAAGCATACAAAAAAGAGGTAAACAGGATTATTTGACATGTTAAGTTACATGGAAAACATTGTCAAAATAAAATAATGTTTAATCTTCTTCAGGTTTTATTTTAGTGAATGATAATATATGTTCCAAAATTGTATGGGATTTCTAAAATTCTAATATGTCTGAGTATGTACTATCAATTATAATTATGGTTACTATGTTAAGTTATTGTAGATCACAGAAATAACTGATTTCCTTTTCAGTTGTTTCTTTAACTGTGGCTATTTAAAGTCATTTCCACAGTTAATTGCTTAATGCTGATGCAGTTTCTGAAAACTTCACATGCATGCAAAATCCTAGAATATAGTTTCTTTTAGGAGATTCATGAAAGGATGGAAAGGACCCTGAAAAGCACTCTTGAATACAGGTTTCTAATAACTTTAAAATCATATTATGGAAAAGAATTCCCCATGGACTCCCCAATTCCCCAAAAATTGGACTGGTTAAGAATTCCTGAAGCTTTAATGAAAAGACTGACTTATTTATAAAACTTCTAAACCACGTAGAACAAAACTTAGTTGAATACCAAGGAAATACTTTGCCAGATTTTCCTGCTAAATCAGCCAATACTGTAATTGTTTAGATATACAATTTGAATGAACTCCATGGTCTATGTCAAATTACCTATGATAACTCATCAGTTATCAGTGCTATCACCTAATTTGGAGAAACAACTTGTATTTAAGAGGATATAAGTCTAATGTTAATAAAGCATGGACTCATGGAGAACCAGGAAAGCCACCTTGTCCTTTCTGAGTTCTTAAAAATTTTGTTATTAAAAGTTCTGCATTCTGTGACTCATCATGGAAAATATAAAATGATCCAAATTAAACATATTGGTATGGTTACTTATAAATTGCTAAAATAGTTTATAACAAATGTTTGGTTTGTCAAATCCATATCTCTGGGAAGACAGTCAAAGCTTCAGGTACATTTGGCTACCCGATGGACCATTTAAACTTTTATAAAGGGATTTCGTTCAATTGTCATTTTCAATGCATGTTATCTGGTTGTATAAAAGCTCTCCCATGTAAGATGGCTGATGTTATAACAGTAGATTATTATGCCCCAGTATATTTTCACCAGGTAAAGAAAGCTTTTTATAATTCATGGAGGACAATCAACCCCTTCACAATCTAGAACCCAAAGACTGGATCTTCTGAGAAAATCAGAGAAAGACTACCCTGGCCATTCACACTGCAACAAAACTTTGAAACCTTGAACTTTGAGTTCTTTATCTCATAGCTGAAAAGAGTCCCTCAAATCTCTTGGAACTGTACATCCATTGAAACCCCTAAGGTAAAGTTAACCAGGAAAGTTTCTCCCCAAAGAAGATGGCATCCTTGACATGAACAGCTTTCCCAAGATCAAGGATCAAGACTTCTCTACTATCATGAGACTTTTATCTTTGAATATTTTTTCCTTGTTTATGCCTTTATGAAAAATAGAAATGAAAATGTTATGTGCACTTATGGGGTATATTTTATTTGTGAAGGGTTTTGCAGCCAGCCTTATACATGGATAACCTTATACCTTGATATATAAAAATGAAGGCCCAATGTAAGGGAGAAACTTTAATGGTGCATATGTTGCCTCATAATCAGTCAGAAACAGAACATTGATTCACTCCTGTTAACCCACATCATGAGTTAAAGGGAATATTGCCAGGAGGCATTCATTCTTCTAAAAGAGCATCATTTGCTAGGTTCTTTTTCCATGGTATGGAGTAAAAGAGGTAATAATTAGAAATGTATCCCTCATGAAAAGCTCTATAGCAGATTCTACTGTAAAGACTATAGTTATACAACAGACTTTAAATTCCTTTGTCAAAGTTATGCTAAATAGTAGAATTGGCTAAACAGTATCTGTGCATCTGCTGGCACCTGTGGCCTATGGAGAAATACATCAAATGTAGATTATAGAGATTTAGTTGCAGAGGATTAATGAAGAAACTTCTTAATTAAGTGAGTAGACTTTTTATCTAGCTCATTCTTTAATCTATTTAATTTTAGGTGGCTTGGTTTATGCGGACCCTGGGTAAGGGGCATACTCCAAACTCTTGGTATTATCCTCCCAATAGTCAGAGTAGTAGTCTCCCTGGTGCACCATGAGGACACCATAACCTACGAATGACATTCTGAGATTGGATACCCAAAATTATGGTAACTGAGAGTGGCACTAATGCCTTAAGTTTTGGTCATACTCTCACCTAGGTGAGAACCTGACCAAAACGGGGGAGACTTTTTTAAACAAAATTATGAGATGCTATTGTTTTGGACTGAGCTCATGCACTAGGCCCCAACAGACCAAACCAAACAAAAATGGAGTCACTCATGCTAAATGTGACATAATTAAGACTTTAAGGAAACACATAGGTCCTAGAACAGACCAGGATTTGTTTTTCTACTGTAAACAGGAATTTCCAGCGTAACGAGGTACCCTCTACTTAGTTCTTGTTTCTACCTTTGTAAAACTCACTGTTCTACTTCTTCCCAGTGGGTTTCAAAACCAAATAAGTACATTTATGATGGCAAAAGTGACATCAATGACTAACATTTTGGTCAGTCTCTCAAAATTGAAAAAAAATGACCAAAAGGGGCAAATTATTAAAGCAATCTATATATGACCTGAGAAGGACTTCGTACTTCTATATTTGAGTCCTTGTGGACAAACTGCAACCTAATTTAATAGGTAGAAAAGGTTGAAAATCTAACTTAGGAGCCTGTACCTGTAACAATAGCTGAGTCTTGGCGAATCCCAGCAGACACACTTCAACCACTCATAGACTGCCAAGTGTTAAACTGTGTTCAAATAAGGCAAACACTGAGCTGTAACCAATCTAGTTGTTTCAGTACCTAACTTCTGATTTCTGTATATCATTTCCCTTTTTTGTCTATAAAAGGAAAATTTACCTTTTTTGTCTATCATGTGGCTGGGATGGAGTTTCTCTGAATCTGCTGACTCTGAGGGCTGCCCAATTCATGAACTGTTCATTTCTCAATTAAACTCCTTTAAATTTAATTCAGCTGAAGTTATTCTTTTAACAACACAAAGGAAAAAGAGCAAAGAAATAAAAATAGATCAGTGAGTTATGCAACAATATCAAATGGCCAGATATACTTGTAACTGAAGTCTCACAAAGAAAAGGCAGAAAAGAGAGAAATATATTTAAAGAATGGCTATACCTTTTCCAAATTTGAGGAAAATTATTAGATAACAGGTCCAAAAACATCAATCAACCCTAAAATAATAAACATAAAGAAATACATAATTAGGCATGTCATAATTGAATCGGTAAAAACCATTGATAAAGAGATGATCTTAAAAGCACTCAGAAAAGGGAAATATTATGTTCAGAATAACTAAAATAATCAAGATATACTTCTCAATAGTAACTATTCAAGCCATAAGAAAATATTATAACAGGCTCGGTGTGGTGGCTCATGCCTGCAATCCCAGTGCTTTGGAAAGCCGAGGTAGGAGGATCACTGGAGGCCAGGAATTCAAGACTGGCCTGGGCAACATAGAGAGACCCCATATCTATAAAAAAAAAAAAATCAGCTGAGTATGGTGTGTGCACCTGCAGTCCTAGCTACTGTGGAGGCTGAGGTGGGAGGATCACTTCAGACCGGGAGTTCAAGGCTGCAGTAAACTATGATCACACTATGACGCTCCAGCCTTGATGACATAGTGAGACCCTGCCTCTAAAAAAATTAAATAAATAAAAAAAATTTTTTAAAGAAAAGAATGTAACATCTTTAAAATACTGAAAGAAAAATGTCAGGCTAGAATTCTATATGTGGTAACACTATCTTTCAAAAAATGAAGGTAAAATAAAGATTTTTTTGAACAAACAAAAGTTGAGACAATTCATTGCCATTAGACTTGCTCTACAAGAATTCTTAAAGGAAGTTCTTCAGGCACAAGAAAAATAACATGAAAATTTCAAAACACTAAAAAATGAAGAGCACTATAATAGGAAATATATAGGCAAATATAAAATCCATTTTTCTAGTTTAATCTTGTTTATTTCTTGTCTTTAAAACTTAACTTATTCCTTATAGAAGAAAAGAATAACAACATATGGTAAGGTTTGTAAATTATGTTACCATAAAATATATGACCAAGATTACATAAAAGAAGAAATGAAAGCATACTTCTATAAAGTTCTTGTACTACATATGAAAAGGTATAATATTATTTGAAGATATACTGTCATACATTAAAGATTTATATTATAAACTGTAGAGCAGCCATTAAAGCAAAACAGAGTTGTATAGGTTATAATTCAATAGCTACATAAAAATAATAAATACTTAATCCAAAAGAAGTTAGAAAACAATGGAATGAAGAAAAAATAAAATAAATAATAAACAAATGGCCTTTTATATCCTTCACAAAAAAACACTCAAAATGGATCATAAACTTAAATATGAATCATAAAACTACTGGAGGACAACAGGTAAAAATCAAGATGACCTTGGCTATAGTGATGACTTTTTAGATACAACACTGAAGGCATGATTTATGAAAGGAATAATAAGTTAGAATTCATTAAAAGTAAAAACTTCCACTCTGCAAAAGACACTATCAAGGGAATGAGTTGACAATCCACATACTAGGAGGAAATATCTTTAAAAGACATTTCTGACAAAGCACTGTTATGCAAAATATTCAAAGAACTCTTAAAATGCAACAATAGGAAAATTAGTAAACTTGCCAGGCACAATGGCTCACGCTTGTAATCGCAGCACTGTGGGAGGCCAAGACAGGCAGATCACCTGAGGGCAGGAATTCAAGACCAGCCCGGACAACATGGTGAAACTCTGTCTCTCCTAAAAATACAAAAATGCCCAGCACATGGTGGTGCACATCTGTAGTCCCAGCTACTCGTCTCGTGAGGCTGAGGCAGGAGAATCTCTTGAACCCAGGAAGCGGAGGTTTCAGTGAGCAAGGCCACGTCACTGCACTGCACTCCAGCCTGGGCAACAGAGCTAGACCATCTCAAGAAAAAAAAAAAAAAAGAAAATTAGTAACATGACTAAAAACTGGACAAAAGACCTGAACAGACACCTCACCAAAGAAGATACACAGATGACAAACACGTGAAAAGGTATGTCACATCATATGTTATCAGAGAAATTTAAGTTAAAAGAATAATAGCCAGGTGCAGTGCCTCACTCCTGTAATCCCAGCACTTTGGGAGGTTGAGGTGGGAGGACCTCTTGAGCCCAGGAGTTCAAGACCATTCTAGGCAACATGGCAAAACCCTGTCTCTACAAAAAATTAGCTGGGCACAGTGGCACGTGTTTATAGTCCTAGCAACTCAGGAGACTGAGGTAGGAGGATAATCTGAGCCTGGGAGGCAGAGGTTGCAGTAAGCCTAGATAGCACCAGTGCACTCCAACGTGAGTGACACAGTGAGACCCTATGTCAAAAAAAAAAAAAAAAAAAAAAAAAAAAGAAAGAAAAAAAAGAAAAAAAGAAAAAAAAAGGGTAGCACAACATACCCATTAGAATGACCAAAATTCAGAATACTGACAACACCAAATGCTGACAAGGGTGTGGAGCAATTAGAACTCATTCAGAGGATTTTTAGGACAGTGAAAGTATTCTATATGGTACTGTAATGGTGGATACATGTCAATGAACATAGAATGTACACGTCAAAGCCTATAGAATATAGAGCACCAGGAATGAGCCCTGGTGTAAACCATAGCTTTGGATGATAATGATGTGTCAACAGAAGTTTATCAGTTGTAACAGATGTACCATTTGAGTACAGGATGTTGATGGTTGGGGAGGATGAGGTAGGGAATGGGTGGGTGAGAAAGGGGTGATCAGGAGATATGTGACAACTCCGTACTTTCTCCTCAATCGTGTGGTGAATCTAAAACTGCTCTAAAAATAAAGTGTATTTAATGAAATAGAAAGATAGTAAACTTAAACCTGATTATATAGGTAATTCTATTAAATGCAAATTGTCTAAAATCCTAAATTAAAAGTCAGAGTTGTCAGATTAAAAAACAAGACCCTACTATATACTCTATACAGGATACTTACTTTAAATATAATGGTGCAGATAGGATAAAGGAATGAAAACAAATCATAAGAAAACTAGAGTGGCTACATTCATGTTAGACAAAGCAGTTTCCAGAACAAGAGATATTGCCAGGTATAAAGAAGAATACTTTGTAATGAAAAAAAATTCCAGCACTTTGTAAACCCAGCACTTTGGAAGGTTGAGGCAGGTGGATCACTTGAGTCCAGGAGTTCAAGACAAGTCTGGACAACATGACAAAGCCTGTCATTACCAAAAAAAAAAAAAAAAGAAGAAGAAGAAGAAAATTAGCCAGGTATGGTTGCACACACATGTAGTCCAAGCTACTTAGGAGGCTGAGGTGGGAGGATCATCTGAGCCTGGGGATGTTGAGGCTGTAGTGAGCTATGATTACACCACTGTACTCCAGCCTGGGCTACAGAATGAGACCCTATCTGAAAACAAACAAACAAAAAAAGACATGAGATGAGGAAACTAAATGCATATGGAACTAATTACACAGCTTCAAAATAGATGAAGCAAAAATTTATAGAATTGAAAAGAGAAATAGAAAACTCTCAATTATAGTTGGAAATTTCAACACTTCTCTCTCAGTAATCGATAAAACAAACACAACGATCAAAAAGGATATAACCTACTTGACCTAATTTATACTTACTCAAACATTCCACCTCAAGACAGAAGAAAACTTTATTTCCTAGTGCACATGTAGCACCCAATAAGATTGACTATATTCCTGGCTGTAAAACAATTATCAGACATTTAAAAAGATTGAATCATACAAAGTATGTATGTTCTCTGAGTGTGTATGTGGAATGATAAACACCCAAAGATGCCCATGCTCTAATCCCTGGAGCCTGTGCATTAGGTTACATGGGAAATAGGAATTAATGTTTCAGACAAAATCAAGGCTGCTAATCATTTTACCTTAAAATACAGAGATCATCCTGGATTTTCTGGGTAGACCCAATGTAATCCACAAGGTCCTTAAAAGTGGAAGAACTTAAAAGGTCTTCAGGGACCAAGGTTAGGTAGTTACCAGGTGTATAAAATGGTCAAAAATGAACAAATTAAACACATAAGGTGTGTGTAATTTAATGTATATAAAGTATATGTGAATTTTAGATACACACAGAACATTTGCAAGGGCTAAACTCTACAGTTAAAACAAATGTTCACCACTGCTACTTCCACTGAGTATAAGATGCCACAAGTTAGGCAATACAGCTATCAGTGGGCTGTGGATGCTGCCACTGGATCCACATGTAGCTTTCTTCTATAAACTAGATACGATAACACAGAGGTAATCATCATCTCTTGAGTGGATTCTACAAGATCCATCCTTCCTCCTTTCACCGGATTTTTGCCAAGGACCCTGGTGAGGCAATTTGATTGGCAGCACCTAAGTCATGTGTCCATAGAAGGGATGCTCAGGACGTGAATATCTGACATTTTCAGGGAGCAAGCTCTACTTCTTACTAGGCATTTTTCACACATAAGCCAAAGCTTCAGACATTGAGAAGTCAAGAAGTCTAACAAATATCTCCAAACTCACTTGTAACTTAGTCATGGTGAAAACACTGACCACTTAAAATTTTAAATTGAATTTCCAAATAAGAACTTTTTAAGAAATACAATGGTACATGTAAACACTGTTACTGAGAATTTTTGTATCAGACTTGCCCATTACCCTGACTCCTGCCTGTGGTGCACTTTGAGCTATTCAGGAGCTGAGGATATGGTTAAACTATTTTTTCTTTGTTTACTTTCATTTTACTCCATTCAAATCTACCTCAGGCTACCAAACCACCTCAGTCAGAAGGAGCAAATTGCTCAGTCTGTCTTTTCATCCTCATTGTTTACAGGTTTTACCTTATTTCTAGGCTCTTGAATATACTGTGCTGCCCAGTCCCTATAACCAATCCTCACCTGAGATGGTGTAAAATTTTACCACACCCACTCTCTGGTGCACAGCAATGGATCACACTCTCTGCTAGATACTGTTTTGACTTCATATCCCATATCCAACAGCTGTGCTAAAGACTTTAAAGGGAACTAAGGGCACTCTACTTTGTACATGGTTCTGGTAACTCCATCTATTTTATATCCCTAGGCTAACTCTTCTAGGAACTGGAGTTTTGCTTCGGGTTTGGAACTATCTGCAAAAACTCTTCTGGTTTTAACTACAACCATGAAACACCCATAGCTGCCAACACTACGTTGAGGACACCATGTAGCTTTTTATAAAGGTAGTTGGGCCTTTCAAATATGAAGCCATTTCCACCTTTTGGTTCCCTTTATGCCACTTCTACTAAGGAGGCCTCAGTCAAACCAAGTTAGGTTCACAATCATGATGATTATATGAACTAATCCTGCAATGGCTTTCTCTTAAACTTTTCATTCTTTGAGCATGTTATCGTTCAATGTGTCTCCCAAAAGGCATGTGTTCAAAACTTAATCCCCAAGACACAGGAGTTAGAAGGTGGAGCATAATGTGAGGTGTTTAGGTAATGAAGGCTCCAATCAAATGAAGAGAATAATGCTGATTATAAAAGGGCTTGAGGCTCTGAGTTCAACCTCTTTTTCACTTTTGCTCTCTCCTGCCCTTCCACCTTCTGCCATGGGATGATGCAGCAAGAAGGCTCTTGCCAGATGTGGACTTCTTAACATTGGATTTCCCAGGCTCCAGAACTGTAAGAACTAAGCCTGTATAAATTACCCAGTCTCTGGTATTCTTTATAGAAGCACAAAGTGGACTAAGACAGACCACTTAATGATTTTCATTGTTTCATCACAGCAACGATTTTCCAACAGGGTTGTTCTGGGACTACCTCCCCCAAAGGATGTTTGAAAATGTGTGGAGGTATTTATTGATAACACATTGATGGAAGGTGTTCCTATCACTCAGAGAGTAGAACCAGAGATCCTAACTGTCCTGCAGTGCTCAACAAAGAGTTACACAATAAAGAATTGCCCTACCACAGATGCCAAGAATCACAATTTTTAGTCAGAAAAATCCCAAGTCAAGTCTAGCTTCCATCAACTTGAGTCTTGGGAAAGATACTAAATCTCTCTCTGAGTCTTAGTTGTTTTTATAAAACTCTGCTTAAAAATAAAATAATAGTATTTATCTCAGATTTTTGAAGGAAAATTGAACAATTATATGTGCCTTGTTTAGCAGAATGTCCACAATAAACAGTAAGTATTGGTATATTATTCGTAATACTAGGAATATCAGTAGAAGAGAAATAATTAATTTTAGAGAGTAGATATGAAAAGTATCAAAAGAGTATTGCATCTAAAATTCAGTTTGGAAAGACAGAGGGATTCTGGATGACAAGCATCATATGTACGCTATTCCCATTTGAGAAAAATACAATATAGAGTTTTTTCTTAATCCAGAGTAAACAATAATGTAATCTGAATATTTTCCTTTAGGCTTCAAAAATATTCTTTTTTATATTACTTGTAATAATTATAAAAGAGGTTTTTTTTTTGTCTTTCACAAAGCGTCCAATATTCATTAGAGCATCTCTGGAAAAAAAGAGCTGTAGCTTCTATCGTACTCACCACCTTGTCTATCCAGATTAAGAAAGCAACCAAAATGGTTCAAAACTAGATGAACATCAAATCACTGTCATATGCACATACAGAGCTAAGAAAATGCTATACATACTGATTTTTTTAAGTTGACAGTGTATAGGAAATAGCAATGAGAGAGGCTGTGCATGTGGAAAACAGGAAATCTCTATTGTTTCCTGTCAATTTCTCTGTGAATCTAAAACTGTTCTAAATAATAAAATATTTTTAAATAAATCTGTGGTGTAAAAAATAAAGCTCAATAAAGTTGCTATATTTAAACATTGAATGGTGCCTTGATGGCATGGGAAACAACTGGAATAAAAAGTGTCTTTTACTAATATAGACACTAACTAATGGAATATGCTCTTTTTATGTTCTTTTTTTTTTTATTTTTTTTTGAGACAGAGTCTCACTCTGTTGCCCAGGCTGGAGTGTAGTGGCATGATCTCCGCTCACTGCAAGCTCCGCCGCCTCCTGAGTTCACGCCATTCTCCTGCCTCAGCCTCCCGAGAAGCTGGGACTACAGGCGTCTGCCACCACACCCGGCTAATTTTTTTTGTATTTTTAGTAGAGACGGGGTTTCACCGTGTTAGTCAGGATGGTCTCAATCTCTTGACCTCGTGATCTGCCCGCCTCGGCCTCCCAAAGTGCTGGGATTACAGGCATGAGCCACCGCACCCGGCCCTTATGTTCTTAAAATAAAGAAGCACATTACTTGATCTTTCTGTAAAACTTGCATATACTACATTAAAAAGAACTTGAACCGGGCACGACTAACTCATTATGAATGGCACACTGAGCCCGATTTAGAGTAATAAGCATAATGTCATAGGCATAACTCATTGCCAGACATACATAAAATTTCCTTTCCTGTAATTATTAAAATATATGCTCCACTTTCCAAGCAAACATGGTTTCAAGCATCAAGAATCTTTCCAAATTTTACCATCAAATATTTCACAATTAAAACATTAAATACATTTACTAAAAGAGGTCAAGTAATAGTATAATCCATCCTTTTTTTTTTTTTTTTTTTTTTTTTGGAGACAGAGTCTCGCTCTTTCACCCAGGCTGGAGTGCTGTGGCATGGCCTCAGTTCATTGCAACCTCTGCCTCCCATGGTCAAGCAATTTTCCTGCCTCAGCCTCCCCAGTAGCTAGGATGATAGGCATGCACCACCTCACCCAGCTAATATTTGTATTTTTAGTGGAGACAGGGTTTCACCATGTTGGCCAGGCTGATCTTGAATTCCTGACCTCAAGTGATCCTCCCACCTCGGCCTCTGAAAGTGCTGGGATTATAGGCATGAGCCACCTGGCCTGGCCCATTCTAATTTATTTTTTATTTTATTTTTATTTTTATTTTTGAGACAGAGTTTCACTCTTGTTGCCTAGGCTGGAGTGCAGTGGTGCCATCTCTGCTCACTGCAACCTCTGCCTCCCAGGCTCAAGCCATTCTCCTGCCTCAGTGTCCCAAGTAGCTGGGACTACAGGCACCCACCCCCATGTCTGCTTGAACTCCTGGGCTCAAGCAATCAGGGGCTTTGTCCTCCCAAAACACTGAGATTATAGGCATGAGACACTTGCACCCAACCATCTTTCTCTTTTTAGAAGGCAGTGTGAAACAGATTCACCGTACACCAGTATCAGTCCCAGGGGAGGACTCTGCACACCTTACCAATACCATGCACTAGTATCAGTCCACTTGTGTGAGACTGGTGCGATAGAACTCACACAACGAATTAAGCAAAGCAACTTTATTACTTACAGGTAGGCTTCAAGGGACAATAAAAGCCTAGGATTCATGGCAAGCTGGTCCTTTAAGGCTCAGGAAAGTTGCCCAGGGCTGAGGGAGTCTCAACTGCACATGCCACATGTCATACTGCAGCTGAAGTGCCCCCTAAAGGCACTTCGTTCTGGGTTTTATACTGGGGATCAACTTAACACACTGGGTAAAAAGTGTTGCCGGACATTCTACTCTAGGAAGGACAAGAACAGAGCCCTGCCTTCTCTGGCCAGTTCCTCTTTATCTCCCGATGTTACATTCCTTGCACATTCTACAGTTATTCTTCAGAATTAAAAGAAAGAAAGGTGAGGAAGAACTGGGTGACCAAGGCCAACTGGGGTTTTGTCCTGCAGGCATATAATTTCAGAAAGTACTACTATTAATATAAGCACCGACATTAAAATGTAACCTCGGCATAATGCTGTACCTGCCAATCCTAAATGAACAGTCACAGAGGCAGCAGGGACAGAGGGCATAGCATAATTTAAGGCAAAAAAATACATATATATCAAACAAACATGTGAAATATCTATCTGCATTTATAGAATAAAAAATAGATTAATATTTTTCATGTCAAACATGATGTCCATTTAAAATGAAATAAACTTAGCATCCAGAATATTTAAACATTATTATGATATGAAACACATTTAAATTATCTGCTTTTTTTCTTATTTTCAGTAAGATTTTCATTATAAAAGACAAGAGTCTCATGATATACATTGATCTTCATAAATCAGTAGTTTTCTAGGATCTTCTCCCTTTACTGTGTACTTTCCACCTGACAAAAATCTTTTAACACCATTGGCTTGTTCTTAATAAGTTTGTAAAATAATATTATTAATAGGGAGTAAGTTGATTTTTCATTATATAGTATAAAAACACGTATATAAAATATGCACATCCTTGTGTATTTTTATCATGTGCTTCATAGAAATATGCAGCTTTAAAATTTCTTTTATCAGAATTTCATTCCCTTTTAGATATTCTTATTCTGGCAATTTGACACTAATCTTGTACCTTAGAAAGTACAACATAGGCCTGAAAAGATTTAATATGATCTAAAGGAATCAAAGCTAAACTCCACACTCCAAAAACTAGTGGTAAAAAGAAAAAGGTAATAACATATCATGTACTAGAATTTTAAGATAGCTGACGGACCCCATGCAAAAACACAAGCAATACAGTTTTTTCCTACAGAACATCTGAATAGCAGGCTCAAAAAAAAAGTTTTGTTTCTTCTCTACTTCTTTTTATATTCCATTAAATTAAGTTACTATTTTTTAATAATTATTATACATTGCCCTGCACACACCGCTATGGTTGCCACAGAGGCTTTTCAAGAGAGAAACTGATTACCACAACATATACAACAACATGAAAAAACTGATGCTCAGAAATGATGCCAATCTAGTAGATAAACCTGAGAACTGAGCACACTGAGTAACTACAAAATGAACCACACTGCTGCGCATTTATTTTAGTATTGCTAAAAGATATATAGACTAATGTGAAAAATTATTGCTAGTTTCATTATTATCTTTGTTATTTGTATGGAAATATAACAATGCATTATAGCCGAATTTAACACATAGTATATGGAAGAAAAGAGGAAAAGAAATCAAAGGGCAAGGAAGGAAAGGGGAGGAAAGAAGGCAAAGAAGAGAAGAAAGGCTGAAAGAAGCTGAGCATTCTGCAGACATAACCTCCATCCATTCTTATAGGATAAGAATCCTACAATTGAGAGATATTATTGTCCATATTTTATATATAAGAAAACTAGTTAGGACATATTATCTTTCCCAAAGTAAATATATTACAAAACTGGCATTTAAATCTAGGTTTTTGCTGAATACAAAGTCCATGCTCTTTTCTCCTGCCCTGGATACCTCCTCCGGCCACCTACTTTTTGACTTAGGAGTAATGTCAAGGCATGCGAAAAACCAAGGTCTATCCAGTGGGGAAAGTTGAGCTCCTTCCAATAAATTCTGCATTAGACAGTCAGTTGACTGTTGGATGAGTGTCTAACCATTCCACAAAGATTTTTTCTTTCTCTGACCACAGCAAGTGACAGAGAGATTTCTCACCTTCTAGTTAGTATCCATTAGCAAGCAACACTCTGGAAGTCTAGTCCTCATAAAACCACAATGCAACAAATGTGCTGAAGATAATGCACAGCCAAGCTTAGAATGCTTCACCTCCTGTCATTTTCTCCCTCTGGGTTCGTCACCCATTGTTATCTATTATTTATATTACATCACAAAGTGTAACTTTATTGACGAGGTAAAGCCTGTGTCAGAAAGGTCACAGACTTAGTTCACTTCCTGTGCCTTCAGCAATTCTTCAATTCATTCGCTTTTTTAAAAATTAATAAGTTTTTGAGTGCCTGAATGGAAAACCCATCAACTTTTAATGAAATTGTTGAACCATTTTTATATACATAAGAAATATATAAACCTAATTAATATTTGGCTAGAGTAATAAACTTTAACTTCTAAAGAACTTTGTCCATTTTAGAGGTAGTCTCCACATTGAAAGATGAGCCAAAGTGTCACCAAGGTGTCACAGACCTCAATAGCAGAAGCAAAAGTCAATTATCTGTTCAACATTTTGAGTTCAGTTCAGGTGAAACAACACACATTACTAAAAAATAATGCCATTCCCTAATCCTAATATTGAGCCCATAACTCAGGGTGGAACTGTCTCCCTAGAAGGCATCCTAAAACGTAGAGGGAATGTGCTATACACAACTAGTGACCAGGGCATCAGTGAGGGTTGGGAGTGAGGAAAAATGAAAATTATTTGGCAATGTGCAGGATAGTCCTTTACAAGGAAGAATTGCCCACCCAATGGCAATAGCACCCAGTGAAAAATACCACATTGGCCCATTAAAAAAAAAATCATTAGCCCAATCTACATTATATTTGGCTTTCATGATGCCTTAAAATAAAGTTAAATGGAGTATGTGCATTTCAGGATGACAGGTACTTGTCACTCTATTTTCTTAAACCTATGTTTGTAGCTCAATTAAGTTATCTGTCAGTCCCGTAAAGGCATTTAAAGATGACAACTCCTAAATCCTGATTATTATACCAGTATGTAAATGGATGACTCCATCCAGATTGGGCAAATAATACATTCTTTAAAACTCTCTTAGTTCTGTACATGTAGATCAATCACAGGTCCCAAAATCTTGAGCAGTTCATTTTGCCTCATTAGAACTCAGGAAAGAGAATAAAAATCAATAAAATTATTGAATTATATGCAGATTTAAGAAGGTTTTAAAAATTGAGTTTTTCCAAAGTCTTCAAAAAGGGTTCTACAACTGTTCTACAGCCCCTGAAAGCTCTCTTATAGAGAGAGCGAAAATGTATTAATTTTCCTCTTTGTCAAGTCAGACTTAATATCTACAAATTAAAAAGTATTTATTTTTTATGTGAACTTCAAATACGAGAAGTGTTTTGTTACTGTGAAGTTTTATTGCAAGTTCTCAATTATGTGCTGTAATTTATTGATCTGGATTACAAAATGATTTCTCAAATATGTGATAATTGCTAAATTCTTTGGTTTAACCTTATTTTATTTTTTTAATTTTAAATTTCAATTGTAACAGGTTCTTTGAGCAAATGAAATGATAAAATACAAACATTTCAAATGTTTGTATTATAAAATCCCTTGACAAAGCTAAACCATACCTTTTTTCTGTGACTTTATAATCACAGTTCCTTACCAACAGTAATCTCTGACTTTTGACAGAATGCAGATCAACTCTGTTCATTTTCATAACTTAGAAAGGCATTATACACTATATACTATTTGGGGTCTGGATTATTTTGGTCAATATTATGATAATAAGATTTATCCAAATTGCCAGGAAATTAACTTTTAATACATACTAGAGCTATCCTGTGACCACCTACATCATAATTATCTGGGAATGCTTCACTTTTAAAAAGGCAGGGACCAGGTCCCAGCCTAGGCCTAGAAAATCTAAAACTCTGGGAGGAGGAAGGAGATTAAGTCCAAATTTCTACCTTGTATAAGCTCCTCTACTAATAAATTTTGCCTATCAAAGCTTTAGATTCTACACTAAAAACTTAACGTTTCTATTTACTTTCTTAATTCAACGATAATTTTTTACCAGGCATTTTTCAGAGAGGCTGTGCTTTTTATGACATCATTTATAGAGATACTTCAGACCCAAAACTGATTAGTCGTACTTTTAATAGTTTTAATAACCTGCAAAATCCATTAACAATTTTTTCCAAATTCAGTATCTTAGCACATGTATTTCTTAAGAGAATCATTCTATAGTCTTAAACATTTTAGTATCACAAAAAATTAGATAGATTTAGTCATTCCACAACATATATATACTTCAAAACTTCAGGTATATGATAAATACCTACAATTTTATGTGTCAATTAAAAAAACCAAAATTTTATAGTATCTGTTTGTGATGTGTTTTTAATTTTTTCTAAAATTTCTTCTGCCTTTCATTATGCAGTCACTAAGTGCTTGAAATCAAATAGAACCAAGTTAATTGTGATGGTTGTCTTAAACCTACAAGTAATATAATGACAGTTTTACTATTGAAGCACCATGCTTTCTAGTAATATTAGGATGAAAAAACAGCAGAGAAACATGCAATGAACTTAACAGTGATGAAACTTATCTGGGGCTCATTGCTATAGGACGTATTGTCTTTCTCCTAAAAAGAGAGTGGAAAGAGAAATTGTATTTCAAATAACCCTTGACAATTCAAAAGATGTAAGAACTTGCTGAAATGTCATGGTCATTCGCTTGTGGCTAACATTAGAAGTGTTAAATCACAATTAGATTTAACACATATAATCAAGCTGGAGGTGTCTCTAGTAGCCTCCAGTAAACACTCTCTCTCTCTCTCTCTCAGCAAGATCTTGTACATATATCTCTCTGATGACACCATCATCGTTATAAGTATGAGTGAATTTCAGAAGCTCATTGATGCCTCTTCAAACAAACTAGTACTTGCTGAATGCTATGAGCTTTTCAAAGATGTCCTTAATCTGTTTCTTTTTCAAGACATGTCAATTTGTTTCTGAGGGAGACTCTTCAATATGACAGAACCTAAATATGGTTCTTTTTATTCCCAGATACTTCATTTATTTATTTGTCTATTTATCTATTTACTTATTTTTATTTCAATAGCTTTAGGGGTACAATTGACTTCATTCCAGTTACTGTGAAAGCCATTCTTCATTTTTTATGACTGAGTAGTATTTCATAGTATTTATATACCACATCTTATTTATCCACTCATCAATTCATGGGCACCGAGGTTGATTCCATATATTTGCAATTATGAATTGTGCTGTGATAAACATATGAGTGCAGGTATATTTTTGATATAATTACTTCTTTTTCTTTGGGTAGGTACCCAGTAGTATGATTGCTGGAAGGCCCCAAAAGCAATTGCAACAAAAATGAAAATAAATAAATGAGACTTAATTAAACTAAAAAAACCTTCTGCACAACAAAAGAAATAATCAATAAAGTACGTAGACAACCCTATAGAGTGGGAGAAAATATTCACAAACTCTATATACAATAAAAGACTAATATTCAGAATCTACAAGTAATTCAAACAAATCAGCAAGAAAAAAATGAATAACCCCATCAAAAAGTGGGCAAATGACATGAAGAGACATTTTTCAAAAGAAACTATACAAATGGCCATCAAAGATATGAAAAAGATGCTCAATATCACTAATCATCAGGAAAATGCATATTAAAGTCACAATGAGATACCACCTTACCCCAGCGGAATGGCCATTTTTTTTTTTTTACTTTTATTTTACTTCAGGGGTACACGTGCAGGTTTATTATATAGGTGAACTTGTGTCTGCAGGGTTGCTGTGCAGACTATCTCATCTCCCAGGTATTAAGCCTAGTACCCATTAGATATTTTTTCTGATCCTCTTCCTCCTCCCAACCTCCACCATCTGGTAGCCCCCAGTGTGTGTTGTTCCCCTCTATGTGTCCATGTGTTCTCATCATTTAGTTCCCACTTATAAGTGAAAACATGCAGTATTTGGTCTTCTGTTCCTGTGTTAGTTTGCTAAGGATAACGGCCTCCAGCTCCATCCATTTTCTGGCAAAGAACATGTTCTCACTCTTTTTTATGGCTACATAGTATTCCATGGTGTATACGTACCATATTTTCTTTATTCAGTTTATCACTGATGGGCATTTAGGTCAATTCCATGTCTTCACTATTGTGAATAGTGCTGCAAAACACATACTCGTGCAAGTGTCTTCATAATAGAAGGATTTATATCCCTTGAGGTATATGCCCAGTAATGGATTGGTGGGTGGTCAAATGGTATTTCTGTTTTTAGGTCTCTGAGGAATTGCCACACTGTCTTCCATAATGGTTGAACATTATAAATTGAACAATTTACACTTCCACCAACAGTGGATAAGCATTCCTTTCTCACTGCAACTTTGCCAACATCTATTATTTTTTGACTTTTTAATAATAGCCATTCTGACTGGAGTGAGATGGTATCTCACCGTGGTTTTTATTTGCATTTTTCTAGTGATCAGTGATACTAAGCTTTTTTTAAAATGATTGTTTGGCCACATGTATGTCTTCTTTTGAACAGTGTTCATATCCTTTGCCCATTTTTAATGGAGTTGGAAAAGAATCATTATTAAAATGTCAAAAAACAATAGATGGCACAGATGCGGTGAAAAGGGAACACTTATACACCGTTGGTAGGAATGTAAATTAGTACAACTTCTATGGAAAACAGTATGATTCTTTAAGACTGTAAATCTCAGTGTTAGTATTATGTAAAATGGACCCTAGTTTACACTCTAAGGCCAATTATACCTTTCTTTTTTATTTATTTTTTGAGATGGAGTCTCACTCTGCCACCCAGGCTGGAGTGCAATGGCACGATCTCAGCTCACTGCAACCTCCACCTCCCGGGTTGAACTGATTCTCATGCCTCAGCCTCCTGAGTAGCTGGAATTACAGGTGTGTGCCACCACACTCGGGTAATTTTTGTATTTTTGGTAGAGATGGGGTTTCCCTATGTTGGCCAGGCTGGTCTCAAACTCCTGGCTTCAAGTGATCCACCTGCCTCAGCCTCCCAAAGTGCTGGGATTACAGGCATGAGCCACTATGTCCAGCCAGGCTAGTGATTCTTGATAGCATAAGTTCATGAGATTGTTTTAAATACTGAAATAGGGTTGCTAAAGTTCAAAGAAAATTTTAAAATATTTTAGAAATGTCAGATTATTCAGACAGTACAAAATTTTTTTTACATGGAAAGCCACTTAAAATAGCTTAAGATAATAAGCTTAAGTAAGCAAATAGAGTGTTTACATTTGTGAATCTCAAAAAAAAATATTGTGCAGTCTTAGCATCACTGGGCAGAAACAATTTTCAAGGGATTCCGTAACTCATTTTCTTGCTTTCATGCAGCAGGATGATTTTCCTAGTTTTCAAGGTATTCATAAAGAAAGAACCCACATAATAATTTTTTTAAAGAGTTATTTCTTTCCCTCTAATGTTTATATCTAAAGACATACCATTCACGAACCTGGGAGGTGGAGGTTGTAGTGAGCTGAGATCGCACCACTGTGGTCCAGCTGGGTGACAGGGCAAGACTCTGTCTTTAAAAACATTAATTAATTGTTTTAAAAATAAAGACATACCATTCATTACTCCATTTTTTAAGACTTAAATTCTATAACTTAGAGTTATTGTTATATAGACAAAATTATTCTCTCCCTCATGTCTTCATCTTGGACCACAGAGAAGATAATGCCATTCTCTTGGAGGAGGAAGCTTCTCTACTTCTCTCCAGTCCTTACTCTAGTTATCAATGGAAAAGTGGCTATGAGGGCTAGACTCCCTGTGAGGCATGTCCCATGAATTGGGGGTGAAGTTACTTTGTTTCAAAAGCAGGTTAACAAGCCTCATCATTGTGTCCTTGTTTTATTCAGCAATTTTACTCAGTCTTCATGACAAGCAGGCTCTTCAGGATCAAACAATTCTTTGTCCCTGTTCTTGCAGTGTCTTTATCTGTCACTAAAAGGATAAGTCACTTTAACCTTTTGCAGATGGGCTCATTATCTTCAAGAGAGTGGGAAGCCTCAAAAATGTGGACCTCAAGTCTTAGTCTTCTCAATTATAAATATGGAGATAACAATTCCTCATATGATGAACTGTAGAAAATAAATGAAACAACATAAAGTGTGGTGCAAACAATAAAGCACTATACAAATGCATGTTCCTTAGGAATAACTTCTATCATCTAGAAAATAATGGAGTTAGATTAAATTATTTTTAAGGAGCCATTACTTTCTAACATTATCTCTAGTCCAGACCTATCTATTGAGTCTCAGACCCTTAATCCAATTGCCTAATTATGTTTTTACCTAATGAATACACATTAGGTAACCACATAAATACTTTAAAAAGCCACTTGGCTAATTCACAGGTCCAAATTCAACATGTCCAAAAATAAACTCGCATCTTTCTTTTTGGTTTTCGGTCAGTGTTCCCTATTTTCATAAAATGTCATGTCATCTACCTGATGACCCAAGTCAGAAACCAGAAAATTATTCTTGACTCCTTTCTTACACTCAAATCCAATTAATCACCAACTGTTCTTAATTCTTCCTCCTAAACATCTTTTAAATTGGTCCTCAGGTCTCCATGTACACTGCCATCACCCTAGTTCAAGTCACCATTTTCTCTCACCTGGACTATCACCATCAATTCTGAAAGAGACTCCACAAGTAATTATTTTCCCCTCTCTCTAAATTTCATCTCACTCGAGACAGAGTGAGGCGAAGTTTAGCATACAAATCTGGCCATGCCATTCTTCTTAAAACACACACAGTATCTTGTTGTTGTTAAGATAAAGTCCAAGTCCTTAACGTATCTAAAAATGTCATGGCCTGATCCAATACCTGTTTCTTTCTGCAGCCTCTCCTTATACCTTGCCAATGCATGATTTCCATTCTCCAATCATTCTGCCTTTCTAATCCTTTGAGAGTCCTATGTCCATCTCCCTCACTTATGTGCCTTGACAGCTCACACCCATTCTTTAGTTGTTCACTTCAGTGTTATTCTCTCATAGGAGACTTCCCTAATTCCCTCTCACCGCATTTTCAAGTGAAATTTCTTATTATATGCTCACTTAATATGATGTAGTTCTCCTGTGCAGCATACGTCAGATGTAGTGAGTTATGGGGTTTAATGATAAATGGATTATTAATAATAATAATTAATATGAATATATATTATTATGAGGTTTACTGATAAACTCAGACTTTGTAGGGAGAAAATATGTTTATCTCAAAATGACTGTATCTCAGCCATCCTGTGCTTGCCTGGCACACTTATAGACAGAAAGAATTAAAGGATGGAGCGGGGGATGGAGGGATAGAGGAAGGGAAATCTCATACATCACATTGAATATAAATTAAACATAAATAATCCAAACATAGTATCATCATGTGTCTCGTCGTGTTTGCTTTTTTTTAGAAATAAGTGTGTACAATACAAATAAAGATCTATGACTTCTGTTTCTACCAAATTTTAAAGTCCCCTTATCTGTAAACTCAAGGATTTCCTGATTTTTATTGTTACCTACTAATAATAGATCTTTACTAAAAATAATTGTGTGTCAGTAAAATAAAGCCCTTCAAGAATAAATTTTAAAGCCATGATGGTATTTTTAAGGCCATGTACAGTTTTGATGGATTAGGAATAGCATACTAAAATTAAGAAGGTCTTATCAAGAAATTGTTTGTATTAGTTAGGGTAATACTAGCTGCAGTAACAAACCCAAAAATATATGATGCCTCAAACACAATAGAAATTCATTTCTTGTTTGTCTAAAGTCCAGCTTTTTTTCTGAATACCAAAGGACCCTCATCTAAGCAGCAATTCAGGGAGTAAGGGTCTTTTTTTCTGTGACTCCATATTTCCAATATGTGCTTTCCAAGGCCACTGGGCCCAGCTGTGCCGAGTTGGTGAAAGAAGAAAAAGGTTTGAAGGTTGCCTCAGAGTTCTGTAAGCCAAACCTGGAAATGGAGCCTGTCACTTTTGCTCACATTGCAATGGATAGATCTCCAGTACATGGCTGCAACTGAGTGCAAGGGAGGCTGGAAAGTACAGGTTAACTCTATGACTAAGAAGAGGAATTATGGTTTGAACAGCTGGCCAGTCTCCACCATACCATTGCTTCTCCACTAAGATTTTTCATTGGTCTTCTCTCAACACATTCACCTCAATTTATTTTTCCTCAAAGTTTATTCTTCAAAGTTGACAATTCTGACCAATAACAGAATATTTAAAGTATAATAACATAATTATTATGTACAGCATACAATCTCAACATTACAATACTTGTATAATAATTTTCTCTTGAACAATAATTTCATGCAAATGAACTCAGATACTTCCCATTGTTAACTTTCTACTTATAATTCTCCCTTTCTAAAAAATAGGAAAAGGAAATAATCTTCATAGGTATATTTATAAAGAAGTATAAAAACAAAGTTAGTAAGAGAATGACTTTAGCTTAGAAACTATTCATTTTATAACAATTGTATAAAGAAACTTGAATGACACAACTTAATTTATGCACATGCTAATATGAATAATAAAATTAGCACTTAGTGAATGTCAGCTACACTTATCTGTATAGTAATATTCATTTGCATGAATTGAGAATTCTCCATTATTGATACAAAAAAAAGTGAAACAAAAAGAGGAAGCTACAGAGACTAATAAGTCTGTCAGAGTAACTACAATGGAGGAAACACAGATATTCAACAAAGGCTCGATGTATCCATCTCACTCTTAAGCCAAACTTGATTGCACCATAACATTGAAACCTGCTTCAATGAAACTGCCAAACAAATATTTTTGACACTCCTCAATCTCCTTGAATTTTCTCATATGTCCTACCCAAATTCCAAAAACCTTTTAAGAACCTGAAGTATCTAGAGGCACTCTGGAATGTGATGTCTTATGATAGTACATGAAAGCAATAATGAAATGTCTACCCATCTAAAACTTAGGTCATGATCTAAGAAATAAACAATTAAAATATTAAATATTTAAATAAATTCAAAGCTTTAAATCTACACAGTCACACACACAGAGCAGAAGGTTTTATCTAAGTGCAACGGTTAATCAAAGTAATGTCTGTGATATGACTGCAAAGTTTAGATACATAAAAACACCAAGTAAGAGAGGCATACAATGACAACTGAGTCAATTCGAAACATAAACAATTACTCAGTAGCCTAAGAAAGACTGAGAAAACAGATTGTTTATAGGTGGTCAACTTTGGAGCACAGATAACACCAGAGGTTAGTTTTTGAGCAAGTATGACATGGAGAGAAGGTGTCCTGAACCATTGACTTATGCATTCTGTTTTCTTGTTTAGCACACAATTACTTGTGATAATTCTATCCCCATCAAATTGTCTTCTGATTATAATTTAGTTTCCCACATAGCTCTGCCTAAAATGAGATAATGCATTAGTCATGCTAACATGAATAGGTCAGTCCATTTAATAGTCATATTTCTCATTGTTCATAGATGATTTGGTTCTATGCACTTGATTAACATAACTCTGCGCCTGAGAAATGGATCTACTCTCAGTTTCTGAGAAAAGCAAGTTTCTGATCCTAAAAATCAAGTCAAAAGACCCTAGACTGTTATTATTGCAACATAATACATTCCATTTTGAAATCCCCTGGACAGCCTGCCAGGCACATAATCAATATCACTTCGTTCCAATTACAATAGTGTGGTGGTACTTGCCAGCCAACAAACAAGTACATGAAAATTAGCAGCACTACCAAACACAACAAATTAAAAATAAATAATTGCTAATGTATACCTCTAATTTGACAAGGTGGCTCCAAATAAAACTTCCAATAAGATATCTTTTATATGTTCCCCTTAACTCCTTTTAAAAATTTTTTCATTTCCATAGGTTTTGGAGGAACAGGAGGTATTTGGTTACATAAGTAAGTTCTTTCGTGGTGATTTGTGAGATTTTGGTGCACCCATCACCCGAGCAGTATACACTGAACCCAATTTGCAGTTTTTATCCCTCACCCTCCTCCCACCCTTTCCCCTGAGTCCACAAAACCTATTGTATCATTCTTATGCCTTTGCATCCTCATAGCTTAACTCCCACTTAGGAGTGAGAACATACAATTTTTGGTTTTTCATTCCTGAGTTACTTCACTTAGAATGATAGTCTCCAGTTTCAACCAGGTTGCTGTGAATGCCATTAATTTATTCCTTTGTATTGATGAATAGTATACCATTGTATGTATGTACCAAAATTTCTTTATCTAGTCATTGACTGATGAGCATTTGGCTGGTTCCATATTTTTGCAATTGCAAGTTGTGCTGCTGCAAACATGTGTGTGCAAGTATCCTTTCTGTATATTAACTTCTTTTCCTCTAGGTAGATACCCAGTAGTGGGATCGCTGAAACAAACGGTAGTTCCACTTTTAGTTCTTTAAGGAATCTCCACACAGTTTTTCATGAAGATTGTACTAGTTTACATTCCCACCAGCATGTAGAAGTGTTCCCTTTTCACCCCATCCACACTAACATCTAATTTGTTTTTTATATTTTGATTATGGTCATTCTTGCAGGGGTAAGGTGGTATCACATGGTGGTTTTGATTTGCATTTTCCTGGTAATGAGTGATGTTGAGCATTTTTTCATATATTTATTGGCCATTTGTACATCTTCATTTAAGAATTGTCTATTCATGTCGTTAGTGCACTTTTAGATGCGATCATTTGTTTGTTTTCTGGTTAATTTGTTTGAGTTCCTTGTAGATTCTGGATGTTAGTCCTATGTCAGAAGTATAGATTATGAATATTTTCTCCCACTTTGTGGATTTTCTGTTTACTCTGCTGACTGTTCCTTTTTACCGTGCAGAAGCTCTTTAGTTTAATTAAGTCTCACTTACTTATCTTTGTTTTTGTTGCATTTGCTTTTGGGTTCTTGGTCATGAAGTCTTTGCCTAAGCCAATGTCTATAAGGGTTTTTTCAATGTTATCTTCCAGAATTTTTATAGTTTCAGGTCTTAAATTTAAGTCCTTCATCCATCTTGAGTTGATTTTTGTATAAGGTGACAGATGAGGATACAGTTCATTCTCCTACATGTGGCTTGCCAATTATCCCAGCACCATTGTTGAATAGGGTGTCCTTTCCCCACGTTATGTTTTTGTTTCCTTTGTCGAAGATCAGTTGGCTGTAAGCATTTGGGTTTTATTTCTGGGTTCTCCATTCTGGTCCATTGGTCTAGGTGCCTATTTTTTATGCCAGTGGCATGCTGTTTTGGTGACTATGGCCTTATAGTATAGTTTGAAATCAGGTACTGTGATGCCTCCAGATTTGTTCTTTTTGCTTAGTCTTGCTTTGGCTATGCAGGCTCTTTTTGGGGTCCATATGAATTTTAGGATTGTTTTTCTAGTTCTATGAAGAATGATGATGATATTTTGATGGGATGGAAATTGCACTGAATTTGTAGATTGCTTTTGGCAGTATGGTTATTTTCACAATATTGATTCTACCCATCCATGAGCATGCGATGTGTTTCCATTTTTTTGTGCCATCTATGATTTCCTTCAGCAATGTTTTGTAGTTTTCCTTGTAGAGTCACCCCCTGGTCAGATATATTCCTAAATATTTTTTTTGCAGCTATTGTAAAAGGGGTTGAGTAGTCGATTTTATTCTCAGCTTGGTCACTGTTGGCGTAAAGAAGAGCTACCAATTTTCATACATTAATCTTGTATCCAGAAACTTTGCTGAGTTCTTTTATTAGTTCTAGGAGCTTTCTGGAGTAGTCTTTAGAGTTTTTGAGGTAAACTATCATATCATCAGCAAACAGTGACAATTTGACTTCCTCTTTACTGATTTGGATGCCCTTTATTTATCTCTTGTCTGATTGCTCTGGCTAGGACTTCCAGTACTATATTGAAGAGGAATGGCAAGAGTAGGCATCCTTGTCCTGTTCCAGTTCTCAGAGGGAATGCTTTCAACTTTTCCCCATTCAGTATTATGTTGGCTGTGGGTTTGTCATAGATGGCTTTTATTACCTTGAGGTATGTCCCTTGTATGCTGATTTTGCTGAGGGTTTTAATATAAAGGAATGCTGGATTTTGTCAAATGCTTTTTCTGCATCTATTCAGATGATTACGTGAATTTTTTTAATTCTGTTCATGTGGTGCATCACATGTCTTGACTTGCATATGTTAAACCATCCCTGCATCCCTGGTATGAAACCCACTTGATCATGGTGTATTATCTTTTTCATATGCTATTAGATTTGTTTAGCTAGTATTTTATTAAGGATATTTGCATCTATGTTGTTCAGAGATATTGGTCTGTAGGTTTTTTTCTTTTGTTACGTCCTTTCCTGGTTTTGGTATTAGGGTGATACTGGCTTCATAGAATGATTTAGTGAGAATTCCTCCTTTCTCTATCTTGTAGAATAATGTCAGTAGGATTGGTACCAATTCTTCTTTGAATGTCTGATAGAATTCAGCTGTAAATCCATCTGGTCCTAGAGGGTTTTTTGTTGATAACTTTTTTATTACCATTTCAATCTTGCAGGTTGTTATTGGTCTATTCAGCGTTTCTAATTCTTCCTGATTTAAGCTAGGAGGGTTGTATATTTCCAGAAAGTTATCCATCTCCTCTAGGTTTTCTGGTTTATGTGCATAAAGGTGTTCATAGTAGCCTGGAATAATCTTTTGTACTTCTGCAGTGTAGGTTGTAATATCTCCCATTTCATTTCTAACTGAGCTCATTCGAATCTTCTCTTTTCTTTTATTGGTTAATCTTGCTAATGGTTTATCAATTTTATTTATCTGTTCAAAGAACCAGCTTTTTTCAATTTCTCTTTTGTGCTTTTTTGTTTCAATTTCATTTAGTTCTGCTCTAATCTTGGTTATTACTTTTCTTCTGCTGGGTTTGGGTTTGGTTTGTTCTAGTTCCTCTAGTTCCAAACCTCTAGTTCCTTGAGGTGTGAACTTAGATTGTCTATTTGTGCTCTTTCAGACTTTTTGATGCAGGCATTTATGACTATAAACTTTCCTCTTAGCACTGCCTTTGCAGTATTCCAGAGGTTTTTATAGATTATGTCCCTATTGTTATTCAGTTCAAATAATTTTTTAATTTCCATCTTGATTTCATTGTTGACCCAATGATTATTCAGGAGCAGATTATTTAATTTACATGTATTTAATGGTTTTGAATGTTCCTTTTGGAGTTGATTTCCAATTTTATTCTACTGTGGTCTGAGAGAATACTTGATAGGATTTGAAATTTCTTAAATTTACTGAGATTTGTTTTGTTTTGTGGTGTATCATATGGTCTATCTTACAGAAAGTTCCATGCACTGATGAATAGAATGTATATTCTGTGGTTGTTGGGTAGAATGTTCTTTAAATATCCATTAAGTCCATTTGTTCTAGGGTATAGCTTAAATCCATTGTTTCTTTGCTGACTTTCTGTCTTAATCACCTGTCGACTGCTGTAAGTGGAGTATTGAAGTCCTCCACTATATTATGTTGCTGTCTACTTCTTTTCTTAGATCTAGCAGTAATTGTTTTATAAATTTGGGAGTTCTAGTGTTAGGTGCATATATATTTAAAATCACAATATTTTCCTATGGACAAGGCCTTTTATCATTATACAATGTCCCTTTTGTCTTTTTTAACTGCTGTTGCTTTAAAGTTTATATTGGCTGATATAAGGATAACTACTCCTGCTTGCTTTTGGTGTCCATTTGCATGGAACATCTTTTTTCACCCCTTTACCTTCAGTTCATGTGAGTCCTTATGTATAAGATGAGTCTCTTGAAGGCAGCAGATATTTGACTGATGAATTCTTATCCATTCTTCAATTCAGTATGCTTTACATGGAGCATTTAGGTCACTTACATTCAACATTACTATTGAGATGTGTACTATTCAATGCATTGTGTTATTTGTTGCCTGAATACCTTGTTTTTTAAAATTTATTGTATTTTTGTTTTATAGGTTGATATGGTTTGCTGTGTCCCCACCCAAATCACACCGTGAATTGTAATAACCTCCACATGCCAAGGGCAGGGCCAGGTGGAGATAACTGAATCATGGGGATGGTTTCCCCCATACTGTTCTCATGGTAGTGAATAACTCTCATGAGTTCTGATGGTTTTATAAAGAGGAATTCCCTGGCACAAACTTTCTCTTGCCTGCTCCCATGTAAGACATTACTTTGCTCCTCTTTGGCTTCCACCATGATTGTGAGGCCTCCCTAGCCATGTGGAACTGTGAGTCAATTAAACCTCTTTCCTTTATAAATTACCTAATTTTGGGTATGTCTTTATTAGCAGCATGAGAACAGACTAATACAGTAAATTGGTACCAGGAGTGGGGTGCAGATATAAAGCTACCCAAAACTACCCAAAAATGTGGAAGTGACTTTGGAATTGGATAACAGGCAGAGACTGGAAGTTTCGAGGGCTCAGAAGGAGACAGGAAAATGTGGGAAAGTTTGGAACTTCCTAGAGTCTTAGAGGGCTCCAAAGATGACAGAAATATGTGGGAAAGTTTGGAGCTTCTTAGAGACTTGTTGAAGGGCTTTGACCAAAATGCTGATGGTATTATGGACAATAAGGTCCAAGCTGAGGTGGTCTCAGATGGAGATGAGAGACTTGTTGGGAACTGGAGTAAAGGTCACTCTTGCTATGAAAAGAGACTGACATTTTGCCCCTGCCCTAGAGATTTGTGGAACTTTGAACTTGAAAGAGATGATTTAGGGTATCTGGTAGAAGAACTTTCTAAGCAGCAAAGTGTTCAAGAGTAAGCAGAGAATAAAGTTTGGAAAATTTTCACCTGACAATGCGATAGAAAAGAAAAAAACATTTTTCTGGAGAGAAATTCAATCTAGCTGCAGAAATTTACATAAGTAATGAGTAGCTGAATGTTAATCCCCAAAACAATGGGGAAAATGTCTCTAGGGCATGTTACAGACCTTCACAGAAGCCCCTCATATCACAGACATGGAGGCCTACTGGGGAAAAATGGTTTTGTGGGCCAGGCACTGGACTCTCCTGCTCTATGCAGCCTTGGAACATGGTGCCCTATGTCCCAGTTGCTTTAGCTACAGCTATGGCTAAAAGGGGCCAACATACTGCTCAGGTCATTGCTTCAGAGGGTGCAAACCCCAAGTCTTGGCAGCTTCCACACGTGTTGGTCCTGTGGGTGCACAGAAGTCAAGAATTAAGGTTTAGGAACCTCAGCCTAGATTTCAGAGGATGTAGGAAATGCCTGGATGTCCAGGCAGAAGTTGGCTGCATGGGCGGGGCTCTTATGAAGAACCTCTGCTAGAGCAGTGCAGAAAGGAAATGTGGGGTCAGAGACCCCACACAGAGTCCCCATGGGAGCACTGCCTCATGGAGCTGTGACAGGAAGGCCACCATCCTTCAGACCCCAGAATGGTAGATCCACTGACAGCTTGCACTGTGTGCCTGGAAAAGCTGCAGATGCTCAACACCAGCCCATGAAAGCAGCCAGAAGGGAGGCTCTGTCCTGCAAAGTCACAGGGGTGGATCTGCCCAAAGCCATGGGAGCCCACCTCTTACATCAGTGTGACCTGGATGTGAGATGTGGAGTCAAAGGAGATCATTTCAGAGCTTTAATATTTGACTACCCCATTGGACTTTGGACTTGCATGGGGCCTGTAGCTCTTTCATTTTAGCCAATTTCTCCCATTTAGAATGGGTTTATTTACCCAATGCTCATACCTTCATTTTATCTAGTAAGTAACTGACTTGCTTTTGATTTTACAGGCTCAGAGGCAGAAGGGACTTGCCTTTTCTCAGATGAGACTTTATACTGTGAACTTTGGAGTAAATGCTGAAATGAGTTAAGACTTTGGGGGACTGTTGGGAAGGCATGATTGGTTTTGAAATATGAGGACATGAGATTTGGGAATGGTCAGGGATGGAATGATATGGTCTGGCTGTGTCCCCACCCAACTCTCACCTTGAACTGTAATAATCCATACACATCAAGGGCAGGGCCAGGTGGAGATAATCACGGGGGCGGTTTCCTCCATACTCTTCTCATGGTAGTGAATGAGTCTCATGAGATCTGATGGTTTTATAAAGGGAAGTTCCCATGCACAAACTCTCTTTTGTCTGCAGTCATGTAACATGTGACTTTGCTCCTCCTTGCCTTCCACCATGATTGTGAGGCCTCCCCAGCCATGTGGAACTGAGTTAATTAAACCTCTTTCCTTTATAAATTACCCAGTCTTGAGTATGTCTGTATTAGCAGCATGAGAACAGATGAATACGTAGGTCCTGTGAGATTTATGCTTTAAAGTGGTTCTGTTTTGACATGTTTCCAGAATTTGTTCCAAGATTTAGAGCTCCTTTTAGCAGTTCTTGTAGTGCTGGCTTGGTAATGGTGAATTCTCTTAGCAATTTCTTTGTCTGAAAAAGGCTGTATCTTTCCTTCATTTATGAAGCTTAGTTTCATTGGATACAAAATTCTCAGCTAATTGTTTTGTTTAAGGAGGGTGAAGATAGGGCCCCAATCCCTTTTAGCTTGGAGGGTATCTGTTGTTAATCTGAAAGGTTTTCCTTTATAGGTTACCTGGTGCTTTTGCCTCACATATCTCAAAGTGTATGCTTTATTTCCCGAAGTTGTGTTTGTGTGTGTGTGTGTGTGTGTGTGTGTGTGTGTGTGTGTGTGTGTGTGTTTATTTACACCATCTATTTCACTGAAGATTTCTCACATCTTACATCTTTTTTTATTTCCTTAAGTTCGACTTCACCTTTCTCTGGTGCCTCTTTGATTAGTGTAATAATTGACCTTCTGAATTCTTTTTCTGACAATTCAGTGATTTCTTCTTGTTTTGGATCCATTGATGGTGAGCTAGTGTGATTTTGGTGGGCTACTAAAGAACCTTGTTTTGTCATATTATCAGAATTGTTTTTCTGGTTCCTTCTTATTTGGGTAGGCTATGTCAGAGGGAAGATCTGGCACTCAAGGCTACTATTCAGATTCTTTTGTCCTACGGGGTGCTCTCTTGATGTAGTATTCTCCCCCTTTTTCTAGGGATGGGGCTTCCTGAGAGCCAAACTGTAGTGAATGTTATTTCTCTTCTGGATCTAGCCACCGAGCAGGACTACCAGGCTATGTGTTGGCACTGAGGGGTGTCTATACAGAGTCCTTGATATAAACCATCTTCAGGTCTCCCAGCCATGGATACCAGTGCCTTCTCTGGTGGAGGTGGCGGGGCAGTGAAATGGACTCTTTGAAAGTCCTTAGTTGTATTATTGTTGTTTATTGCACTATTTTTGTGCTGGCTGGCCTCCTGCAAGGAGGTGATCTTTTCAAAAGAGTATCGGCTGTGGTAGTATAGGGAGGACCAGGCAGTAGGAGGGACCCTAGAACTCCCAAGAGAATATAACCTTTGTCTTCAGCTACCAGGGTGGGTAGGGAAAGGCCATCAGGTGGTGGCAAACTTAGACGTGTCTGAGCTCAGACTCTCCTTGGGCAGGGCTTGCTGCTGCTTCTGAAGGGGATGGTGGTGTGGTTTCAGGTCGATGGAGTTATGTTTCCAGGAGGATTTTGGCTGCATCTGCTATGTCATACAGGCTATTAGGAAAGTGGGGGAAAACCGGTAGTTACAGGCCTCACCCAGCTCCCACACGACCCAAAAGGCCAGTCTCATTCCCTCCTTGCCCCATTCCCAAACAGCACCGAGTTTTTTTTCCAGGCAGTGGATGAGCAGGGGCAAGAACCTGCCCCAGACTACCAGCCTCATGGCTGAGAAAGCAGCAGGGCTCTCACACCTCCCCCTGCCTGTTGAGTCTGCACACCAGATTCATGCCCTCTCCCAAGTTCTGGCCAGGAAACTTCACATTCAGTTGGAATTGTTACAAAGTTCAGCTGCAGGGTACCTTCTCCCTGTGGTCTTTTCTAAGTTTTCTGGCAGTCTTTCCCAAGGACCCCTGTGAGAAAAGGCATAAATGGCTTTCCTGGGGAACAAGAGAACCCACAGAACTTTTCCCACTGCTTTCTCTACCCATGTATTTCGCTTGACTCTAAATTGACTCAGCTCCAGGTAAGGTCAGAATCTTCTCATGAGATTTGGACCTTCAGGTTCCCCAGTGAGGGTGTGTGCTCTGAGGCAGATGATCCTCCTTTGTCACTTTCACAGTTTGGGCACTCGCAGTATTTGGGCTGGTCTCCTGGGTCCTGCAGGAGCAATTCACTTCCTTCAAAGGGTCTGTGGATTCTTTCAGCTTTCTTGGTATATTCCTGCAGTAGCTCTTGGAGCAAAAGTTCACAGTGTGAGCTTCCACACGCTGCTCTGTCCATCACAGGGGGAGCTGCAATTTATTCCTGCCTCCTATCCACCATTTTTTCCCTCCTCTTAACTCTGTTTGACTAGTCCTTCATTTTGGTCCCACTTACTTTGTCTATTTTTGGTGGGGCCCTGAAATATGTCCTTCTTTAAAAATATAATGATGTAGAATATTTTAATTTCTCTTTGGAGAGAGAAACATGTCTTAGGCATATCAAGTCATGTTAGCATCAAGTGGTTCCATTATTTTCCTGTGTTTTTCTAACTGACTGGCAGCAACTCCCAGGAAACTGGCCAAGAATCCTGGATCAAGCACAGCTGAGGAGGGAACTAAAAACTTACAGAAAATATGGACATTCTGTCTCTGATCTCTTAACTTCAGAGAAGTAGATGTTATAGAATATAAGATAAAAATTGATATTGACTCACTATTACTTTATATACTAATGAAAACAAAAATACTGACCAAACTATGACACACTATTAATTGTAAGGTGTATCTTCATTTCAGAGAGTTAAAATGTATACAAAAAATGTACAACTCAGAATTAGTAAACTACAGTATTGGCTTTTACTCCTTTTTACTGAGCTCCACATTCACTAAAGTTGACATAACACTCAAGGCACCATTTCTTAAATAGATGTGGTACAGGAAGAGGATTTCAACAGGCCAGAATTAGTCTTAGCCAGCTAGTTCAATGTCCCAACTAGTACTTTTAATCTGGCTGCTTCAAATTATTTAAATGTCCACTCATCCACTGACATTTCTGTACAGAATTCTTTAAGTTCTTTTTGCTTTTTATGCCCTAAGTTCTAGGGTACATGGGCACAACCTGCAGGTTTGTTACATATGTATACATGTGCCATGTTAGTGTGCTGCACCCATTAACTCCTCATTTGCATTAGGTATATCTCCTAATGCTATCCCTCCCACCTCCCCGAAACCCACAACAGGCCCCGATGTGTGATGTTCCCCTCCCTGTGTCCAAGTGTTCTCATTGGTCAATTCCCACATGAGGTGTTTGGTTTTCTGTCCTCGTGATAGTTTGCTCATAATGATGATTTCCAGCTTCATCCATGTCCCTACAGAGGACATGAACTCATCCTTTTTTATGGCTGCATAGTATTCCATGGTGTATATGTGCCACATTTTCTTAATCCAGTCTACCATTAATGGACATTTGGGTTGGTTCCAAGTCTTTGCAATTGTGAATAGTGCCACAAAAAACATATGTGTATGCATGTATCTTTATAGCAGCATGATTTGTAAACCTTTGGACATATACCCAGTAATGGGATGGCTGGGTCAAATGATATTTCTAGTTCTAGATCCTTGAGGAATTGCCACACTGTCTTCCACAATGGTTGAACTAGTTTACAGTCCCACCAACAGTGTAAAAGTGTGCCCATTTCTCCATATCCTCTCCAGCACCTGTTGTTTCCTGACTTTTTAATGATCGCCATTCTAATTGGTGTGAGATGGCATCTCATTGTGGTTTGGATTTGCATTTCTCTGATGGCCAGTGATGATGAGCATTTTTTCTTGTGTCTGTTGACTGCATAAATGTCTTCTTTTGAGAAGTGTCTGTTCATAACCTTTCCCCACTTTTTGAGGGGTTGTTTGATTTTTTCTTGTAAATTTGTTTAAGATCTTTGTAGGTTCTGGATATTAGCCCTTTGTCAGATGGGTAGATTGTAAAAATTTTCTCCCATTCTTTAGGTTGCCTGTTCACTCTGATGGTAGTTTATTTTGCTGTGCAGAAGCTCTTTAGTTTAATTAGATCCCATTTGTCTATTTTGGCTTTTGTTGCCATTGCTTTTGGTGTTTTAGTCATGAAGTCCTTGCCCATGCCTATGTCCCGAATGGTACTGCTTAGATTTTCTTCTAGGGTTTTTATGGTTTTAGGTCTAATGTTTAAGTCTTTAATCCATCTTGAACTAATTTTTGTATAAGGTGTAAGGGAGGGATCCAATTTCAGCTTTCTACATATGGCTAGTCAGTTTTCCCAGCACCATTTATTAAATAGGGAATCCTTTCCCCATTGCTTGTTTTTGTCAGGTTTACCAAAGATCAGATGAAGCATTGATGGTTGTAGATGTGTGGTATGATTTCTGCAGGCTCTGTTCTGTTCCATTGGTCTGTATCTCTGTTTTGGTACCTGTACCATGCTGTTTTCGTTACTGTACCCTTGTAGTACAGTTTGAAGTCAGGTAGAGTGATGCCTCCAGCTTTGTTCTTTTGGCTTAGGATTGTCTTGGCAATGCGGGCTCTTTTTTGGTTCCATATGAACTTTAAAGTGTTTTTTTCCAATTCTGTGAAGAAAGTCATTGGTAGTTTGATAGGGATGGCACTGAATCCATAAATTATCTTGGGCACTGTAGCCATTTTCATGATATTGAGTCTTCCTATCCATGAGCATGAAATGTTCTTCCATTTGTTTGTGTCCTCTTTTATTTCACTGAGCAGTGGTTTGTAGTTCTCCTTGAAGAGATCCTTCACATCCCTTGTAAGTTGGATTCCTAGGTATTTTATTCTCTTTGAAGCAATTGTGAATGGGAGTTCACTCATGACCTGGCTCTCTGTTTGTCTGTTATCAGTGTATAGGAATGCTTGTGATTTTTGCACATTGATTTTGTATCCTGAGACTTTGCTGAAGTTGCTTATCAGCTAAAGGAGATTTGGGGCTGAGATGATGGGATTTTCTAAATATTCAATCATGTCATCTGCAAATAGGGACAGTTTGACTTCCTCTTTTCCTAACTGAATACCTTTCTTTCTTTCTCCTGCCTGATTGCCCTGACCAGAACTTCCAACACTGTGTTGAATAGGAGTGGTGAGAGAGGGCATCCCTGTCTTGTGCCAGTTTTCAAAGGGAATGCTTCCAGTTTTTACCCATTCAGTGTGATATTGGCTGTGGGTTTGTCATAAATAGCTCCTATTATTTTGAGATACATCCCATCAATACCTAGTTTATTGAGTTTTTAGTATGAATGACTGTTGAATTTTGTCGAAGGCCTTGTCTGCATCTATTGAGATAATCATGTGGTTTTTGTCTTTGTTTCTGTTTATATGCTGGATTACGTTTATTGATTTGTGTACACTGAACCAGCCTTGCATCCCAGGGATGAAGCCTACTTGATCATGGTGGATAAGGTTTTTGACGTGCTGCTGGATTCGGTTTGCCAGTATTTTATTGAGAATTTTTGCATCAATGTTCATCAGGAATATTGGTCTAAAATTGTCTTTTTTTTTGTTGAGTTTCTGCCAGGCTTTGGTATCAGGATGATGTTGGCCTCATAAAATGAGTTAGGGAGGATTTCCTCTTTTTCTATTGATTGGAATAGTCTCAGAAGGAATGTTACCATCTCCTCATTGTACCTCTGGTAGAATTCGGCTATGAATCCATCTGGTCCTGGGCTTTTTTTGGCTGGTAGGCTATTAATTATTGCCTCAATTTCAAAACCTATTATAGGTCTATTCAGGTATTCAACTTCTTCCTGGTTTAGTCATGGGAGGGTGTATGTGTCCAGGAATTTATCCATTTCTTCTGGATTTTCTAGTTTATTTGCATAGAGGTGTTTATAGTATTCTCTGATGGTAGTTTGTATTTCTGTGGGATCAGTGGTGATACCCCCTTTATCATTTTTATTGCATCTGATTCTTCTCTCTTTTCTTCTTTATTAGTCTTGCTAGCGGTCTATCAATATTGTTGATCTTTTCAAAAAACCAGCTCCTGGATTCATTGACTTTTTGAAGGGTTTTTTGTGTCTTTATCTCCTTCAGTTCTGCTCTGGTCTTAGGTATTTCTTACCTTCAGCTAGCTTTTGAATGTATTTGCTCTTGCTTCTCTAGTTCTTTTAATTGTGATGTTAGGGTGTCAATTTTAGATCGTTCCTGCTTTCTCTTGTGGGCATTGAGTGCTATAAATTTCCCTCTACACACTGCTTTAAATGTGTCCCAGAGATTCTGGTATGTTGTGTCTTTGTTCTCATTGGTTTCAAAGAACATCTTTATTTCTGCCTTCATTTCGTTATGTACCCAGTAGTCATTCAGGAGCAGGTTGTTCAGTTTCCAGTAGTTGAGCGGTTTTGAGTGAGTTTCTTAATCTGGAGTTCTAGCGTGATTGCACTGTGGTCTGAGAGACAGTTTGTTATAATTTCTGTTCTTTTACATTTCCTGAGGAGTGCTTCACTTCCAACTATGTGGCCAATTTTGGAATAAGGGTGATGTGGTGCTGAGAAGGATGTATATTCTGTTGATCTGGGTTGGAGAGTTCTGTAGATGTCTATTAGGTCCACTTGGTGCAAAGCTGTGTTCAATTCCTGGATATCCTTGTTAACTTTCTGTCTCGTTGATCTGTCTAATGTTGACAGTGGGGTGTGAAAGTCTCCCATTGTTATTGTGTGGGAGTCTAAGTCTCTCTGTAGGTCTCTAAGGACTTGCTTTATGAATCTGGATGCTCCTGTATTGGGTGCATATATATTTAGCACAGTTAGCTCTTCTTGTTGAATTGATCCCTTTACCATTATGTAATGGCCTTGTCTCTTTTGATCTTTGATGGTTTAAAGTCTGTTTTATCAGAGACTAGGATTACAATCCCTGATTTTTTGTTTTCCCTTTTTTTGGTAGATCTTCCTCCATCCCTTTATTTTGAGCCTATGTGTGTCTCTGCATGTGAGATATGTCTCCTGACTATAGCACACTGATGGGTTTCGACTCTATCCAATTTGCCAGTCTGTGTCTTTCAACTGGAGTATTTAGCCCATTTACATTTGAGGTTAATATTGTTATGTGTGAATTTGATCATATCATTATGATGTTAGCTGGTTATTTTGCTCATTAGTTGATGCAGTTTCTTCCTAGCATCGATGGTCTTTACAATTTGGCATGTTTTTGCAGCGGCTGGTACTGGTTGTTCCTTCCATGTTTAGTGCTTCCTTCAGGAGCTCTTGTAAGGCAGGCCTGGTGGTGACAAAATCACTCAGCATTTGCTTGTCTGTAAAGGATTTTATTTCTCCCTCACTTATGAAACTTAGTTCGGCTGGATATGAAATTCTGGGTTGAAAATTCTTTTCTTTAAGAATGTTGATTATTGGCGCCCACTCTCTTCTGGCTTGTAGAATTTGTGCTGAGAGATGTGCTGTTAGTCTGATGGACTTCCCTTTGTGGGTAACCCAACCTTTCTCTCTGGCTGCCCTTAACGTTTTTTCCTCCATTTCAACTTTGGTGAATCTGATAATTATGTGTCTTGCAGTTGCTCTTCTCAAGGAGTATCTTTGTGGTGCTCTCTGTATTTCCTGAATTTGAATGTTGGCCTGCCTTGCTAGGTTGGGGAAGTTCTCCCGGATAATACCCTAAAGAGTGTTTTCCAACTTGGTTCCATTCTCCCCATCACTTTCTGGTACACCAATCAGACATAGATTTGGTCTTTTCACATAGTCCCATATTTTGTGGAGGGTTTGTTCATTTCTTTTTACTCTTTTTTCTCTAAACTTCTCTTCTCATTTCCTTTCATTCATTTGATATTCCATCACTGATAACCTTTCTTCCACTTGATTGAATCGACAACTGAAGCTTGTGCATGCATCACATAGTTCTTGTGCCATAGTTTTCAGCTCCATCAGGTCATTTAAGGTCTTCTCTATGCTGTTTGTACTAGTTAGCCATTCGTCTAATCTTTTCTCAAGGTTTTTAGCTTCTTTGCGATGGGTTCAAACATCCTCCTTTAGCTTGGAGAAGTTTGTTATTACTCATCATCTAAAGCTTTCTTCTCGCAACTCATCAAAGTCATTCTCCATCCAGTTTTTTTCCGTTGCTGGCGAGGAGCTGCATTCTTTTGGAGAAGAAGAGGCACTCTGATTTTTAGAATTTTCAGCTTATCTGCTCTGTTTTCTCCCCATCTTTGTAGTTTTATCTACTTTTCGTCTTTGATCATGGTGACATACAGATGGGGTTTTGGTGTGGATGTCCTTTCTGTTTGTTAGTTTTCCTTCTAACAGTCAGGACCCTCAGCTGCAAGTCTGTTGGAGTTTGCTGGAGGTCCACTCCAGACCCCGTTTGCCTGGGTATCACCTGCGGAGGCTGCAGAACAGCAAATACTGCAGAACGGTAAATGTTGCTGCCTGATTCTTCCTCTGGAAGCTTCGTCTCAGAGGGGCACGCAGCTGTATGAGGTGTCAGTCGGCCTCTACTGGGAAGTGTCTCCCAGTTTGGCTACACTTGAGGAGGCAGTCTGTCCGTTCTCAGATATCAAACTCTGTGCTGGGAGAAGCACTATGCTCTTCAAAGCTGTCAGACAGGGAAGTTTAAGTCTGCAGAAGTTTCTGCTGCCTTTTGTTCAGCTTTGCCCTGCCCCCAGAGGTGGAGTCTACAGAGGCAGGTCAGCCTCCTTGAGCTGCGGTGGGCTCCACCCAATTCTAGCTTCCCAGTCACTTTGTTTACCTACTCAAGCCTCAGCAATGGTGGACACCCCACCCCCAGCCTCGCTGCTGCCTTGCAGTTAGATCTCAGACTGCTGTGCTAGCAGTGAAAGAGGCTCTGTGGGTGTGGGACCCTCCGAGCCAGGCACGGCATATAGTCTCCTGGTGTGCCGTTTGCTAAGACCATTGGAAAAGCTCAGTATTAGTGTGGGAGTGTTACGATCTGTCATGGCTTCCCTTGGCTAGGAAAGGGAATTCCCTGACCCCTTGCACTTCCCGGGTGAGGTGATGCCCCACCCTGCTTTGGCTCACACTCTCTGGGCTGCAGCCACTCTCTGAAAAGCCCCAGTGAGATGAACCCGGTACCTCAGTTGGAAATGCAGAAATCACCCATCTTCTGCGTCGCTCATGCTGGGAGCTATAGACTGGAGCTGTTCCTATTCAGCCATCTTGGAACCTTCCCCCCAGGACTTCAGAATTCTTTAAGTTCTAAAGAATCAACCTCTTTGCTAAAACTTCACTTAAATTCAGCCCATCTACATGGAGGAAAGTTTTGGGACTGTTGATGGATATATTAAATCTCCTGCTGTGGTGATGGTCCATACCAATGGGTGTACATATACATCAAAGCTCATCAGTTTGTACACTTAAAATATATGCAATTTATTTTATGTCAGCTATATTGTTAAAGTTGTTTTTAAAAAGAAATAATATTCAAAACTGGAAGGAAAAAGCAGCCCATATATTTCAATGAACCTCTTTAAGGGATGATAGTCAAGTGTAGAAGACAATCACATAAACAAATATTTAAACTGCAATGGAAAGTTTGAAAGAGCACTGGGGAATCAGTCACTAGCTGGAAGATAAGTATCTGCATGTGGAATTTGAGGAAGTCATCCTAGAAGAAATGATGTCTCTGATATGACTTGAAGTTAGATGGCAATAGAGTTAAATCACCAAGCAGAAAAGAGGAAGGATGAGCCTCCAAAAATTCGTTTTTGTTGGTTGGCTAGCTCACTGCACTGTTAAAAAGAAATTTTTAATCATGCCTACTCCACTGTAGTTTCTGCTTTTATAAGAGATGGTCAATGACACATGGCCTTTTCCTATGTGTGTGTGTGTGTGTATATATGTGTGTGTGTATTTATATATATTTGTATTATACATATAAATACAAATCATAGTGTATATATGGTATATATGTGGTATACATATATATGTCTACATATATATATATATATATATATATATATATATATATATATATCTCCCCTATATGGCATATATCCCCTTTTCTTTTTCCAGGTTTTATTGTTAAGTATTTTTTGCTTTATAGATAAAGTGTACATGACGATGAACTACATAAATGCATGAAAGCTACATGGCAACATAACAGAAAATTATTAGTATCTAGTGAATTTTGCAGTGGAAAATTGAGTACGTACATTTGGGCATGTTTCAAGGAGATACCAGATGTTAATTTTAAAGGTTACTTTATGACTATGTACTTAGAAGAGAACCTTGGGAAATTTTGTTTGAACTGGGTCCTGGGTCCCTTAAAAAGTACTATGTCATCATAACATATTTCTTAAATACTTGCAAGCATATAGTATTTATATGTAAACCTAGCAACTTGCTAGCAATACTACAGTATGGATTTAGTCACCAATGCTGTATTTAACATGTAAATGTATGATTTCCCTGTAGCTATTCCCTTCCTGTTCTCAAAGTACTTCCGAGCTCCAACTTCTGTTTACCTCATTACTGCTGACAGGTCTGAGCATCAATACTGCCTTAGATTCCAAGGGCTGCAGTCACAAAGTATCACAAACTGGGTGGCTTAAAATAATAGAAATGTATTCTTTCACAGTTATGAAGGCTAAAAGTTTGAAATTAAGGTGTCAGAGGGTTATGTTTCCTCTGAAGTCTCTAGGGAAGAATTCTCCCTTGTCCTTTCCAGCTTCCGGTTGTTGTCAGTGATCCCTGACATTCCTTGGCTTGTAAATGCATCCCTCTAGTCTCTCCTTCCAGCTTCACGTGGACTTCTCCCCTGTGTGTGTATGTCTCTGCTTCTTCACATGGCCTTCATATAAGGACACGAGTCAGGGGATTTAGGGTCTACCCTAACTCAGTATGACCTCATCTTAACTAATTACATCCGCCAGGACCCCATTTCCAAGAAAGATCATTCTGAGGTTCCAGGTGGAAATGAATTTTGGAGGAACACTATTCAATTCAGTTAAGTCTAACTCTGCCTCCCTGCCCCCACCTTGACATTCATCCCACATATAAAATACATCCACCGCTTCTCAAAAGTCTTCAGCCATTCTAGCATTAACCCTAAATCCAAAATTCTATCTAAATACAAGCATAAAAAGTTCCAAATTAGGTCATCTGAATAATTTAAATCAGGTATGGGTGAGACTTTGGATATGGCTCCTCCTGGGCAAAATTCCTCTTCCTCTGTGAACATGTGAAACTAGAAAATAAATTATCCACTTCCAAAATACAATGATGTCACAGGCAGAGGATAGATTTTCCATTCCAAAAGAGAAATTGGAAGGAATATAGGGGTCACAGATCTCAAGCAAGCCCAAAATCCATCATTCCATTAGGTTTCAAGGCCCATGCTTTCAAGGCCCAAGAGTAACACTGTGGTTTGATATTCTGTCCTCTGGGCCCTACATTATAGGGCAGTCCCACCCTCTTGATCATTTATTTGGAAGTCATTTTCTCAGTCACAGTTTAAAATTACCAGTTTGGCAAGGCACGGCGGCTCACGCCTGTAATCCCAGCACTTTGAGAGTCTGAGGTGGGTGAATCACTTGAGCTCAGAAGTTCAAGACCACCCTGGGCTACATAATTAAACTCCATCTCTACCAAAAAAAAACAAAAAGTAGCCAGTCATGGTGGCATGCACCTGTGGTCCCAGCTTCTCATGGGGCAGAAGCGGGAGGATCACTTGAGCCTGGGAGGTGGAAGCTGCAGTGAGCCAAGACTGTGCCACTTAACTCTAGCCTGGGTGACAGAGTGAGACTCCGTCTCAAAACCAATAAATAAATAAAAATAAAAATACCAATTAGACAAATAATAATTTAATATTCTTTTAAAAGTACTTCATTTGTGTAGTGTTAAATATGATTCACTTGATAGAATCTACATCAATGAAATATAGCCTATATCTTTGTAAATATGTTATAATTAAAAAAGAAAATTATAGCAATACTTGGAAAGTTTATCTTCTATACTAATAGATTTCTATTATTTTTCAGCACTATAAGGAAACTTGTAAAAGCCCAAATCTTTCTAATTTAAGCATTTCATATCTTTTTAAAAAAAATCTAATTAATTTCAAAACTTGCTGTCACCTTCTAATATTCTGAGAATATAGGTCTAATTCTGTCACATAAGTCTAAAATAAAAGTAACAATTGTTAAAGGCAAATTTAATGAACATCAGTATTAATATAAAATAGCACTTAAAATTGTGATGTCCAATGAAATTGAAAATAACTTACTCATAGCTCTGCTTAGAGGAACTTCGGTCATAAACTGTAAACATTGGCACACTATATACATTCCCTATAAAGCACACCTTAATAATAAATTACAGTATATACAGTTGAGTTTATGTAGACATTAAATATAGTATATATGTTAGTCATAGTCAAATATTTTATATTATTTTTCTTAGAATTTATTTCTCTATCTTTACATCTACAAATGAGGCATCTTAATCAAAACAGAATAATGTCATGTTTCGTTCTCTTCCAATGTGTTATATAAGTTTTAAAATGTCATTTAAGCTTAGCTGAGTACTTTAGTTCTTTTCCTATCTATGGAAGTTGATTAGCTAATGCCTAAAATTTCTTAACAATATGCTACATTGTTACGTAAAGCAATAATTAACTAGTTTGTATCAAATTGTCATTATTGCTTGACCAGAATACTAGTTGATTAAGTATCATAGTGTGATGGTTGATTTTGTACGTCAACTTCACTAGGCCAAGGGGAACCCAGATATTGGTTCAAACATTATTCTAGGTGTTTCTCTAAGGTTGTTTTGGATGAGATTAACACTGATAGACTGAGTAAAGAAATCCAAAGGTGGTAGCACTCAACCAATCAGTTGAAGGCCTGAATAGAACAAAAAGGCATACTCTCCCCTGAGTAAAGGAGAATTCTTCCTAGCCTAACAAACTTCGAACTGGGACAAGAAAAAGTTTTTTTGTATAAATCTATGAGGTACAAGTGCAATTTTGTTACATGCATAGATCATTAGAGTCAAGTCAAGGGTTTTAGGGTATCCATCACTCAAAAAAAAATGCACATTGTACCAGTAATTTCTCACCATCCATCCCTCTCCCACTCCCCGACTCTTCCAAGTCTCCACTGTTCATCATTCCACTCTCTACATCCATGTGTGCCCATTGTTTAGCACTCCTTTATCAGTGAGAACATGCAATATTTGACTTCCTGTGTCTGCCTTGATTCACTTAAGATGATGATCTCCAATTCCATCCATGTTGCTGCAAAAAAAAGACATGACTTTATTCTTTTTTATGGCTGAATTGTATTCCATTCTGTGTGCATACCACATTTTCTTTCTCCGGTCATCCACTGATGGACACCAAGGCGTATTCCATATCTTTGCTATTGGATATAGTGTCGGTAAACATACAAGTGCAGGTATATTTTTGATATATTGATTTCTTTACCTTTGGGTAGATACCCAGTAGTGGGACTGCTATATCAAATGGTAGTTCTATTTTTAATTCTTTAAGAAATATCTATATTGTTTTCCACAGAGGCTGTACTAATTTACATTCCCACCAACAGTGTATAAGAGTTCTCTTTTCTCTGTATCCTCACTGATATCTGTTTGTTTTGTTTTGTTTTTGTCTTTTTAATAATGGTCATTCTTACTGGGGTAAGATAAGATCTTATTGTTTTTTCTGATGATTACTGATGTGGAGCATTTTTTCATATACTTTATGGCCACTTCTACATCTCTTTTTGAAAAATGTCTGTTCATGTCTGATATGGTTTGAATGTTTGTTCCCTCCAAATTTCATGTTGAAATGTGATTCCCAGTGTTGGAAGTGGGCCCTAGTGGGAAGTAATTGAATCATGGGGGTGGATCCCTCATGAATGGTTTAGCAACATATCCTTAGTGATAACTTGATTTCTCGCTCTGAATCCACACAAGAAAGATCTGATTGTTTAAAAGTATGTGGCACCTCCCCACCACCTTGCTTCTGCTCTCACCATATGAGACACCTGCTCCTCCTTTGCCTTCTGCCAAGACTGTAAGTTTCCTGAGGTCCTTAACAGAAGGAAAGCAGATGTTGATGCCATGTTTGTGCAGCCTGCAGAAGCATGAGCTAATTAAACCTCCTTTATTTATAAACTACCCAAACCAGGTGCTGGTATCCACAGTTGGGAGACCTAAAGACAGATCACATCACAGGACTCTTTGTAGATGTTCCCCAGCACCATCCCAGAGCCTGGTAGCCCCACTGGGTGGCTGGACCCAGAAGGGCAATAACAATCACTGCAGTCTACCTCTCAAGAAGCCCTATCCATAGGAGAAGAGGGAAGAGCACCACATCAAGCCATCACTCCATAGGATATAAGTATCTGAATAGCAGCCCTTGAGTTCCAGATCTTTGCACTGAAATGGTCTACCCAAATAAGAAGCAACTAAAAAAGTAATTCTGGTAATATGACAAAACAAGATTCTATAACAACCCCAAAAGATAACACTGGTTCTCCAGCAATGAATCCAAACCAGTAAGACCTCTGAATTGCCAGATAAAGAAATCAGAAAGTTGATTGCTAAGCCATTCAAACACTTTTCCTGTGTTCATTGAGATGCTCATATAATTATATCCTTAATTCTGTTTATGTGATATATCACATTTATTGATTTGCATAACATTTATTGATTTGCATATGTTGAACCATCCTTGCATTCTTGGTATAGTACTCACTTGATCACAGTGTATTATCTTTTTGATGTGCTGTTGGATATGGTTGCTAGTATTTGTTGAGGATTTTTGCATCTATGTTCATAAGGAATACTGGTCTGCAGTTTTCTTTTTTTGTTGTGCCTTTGCCTGGTTTTGGCATCAGGGTAATACTGGCTTCAAAGAATGAGAGAGATTTTTTTCTCTTCAATGTTTTGGAACAGTTTCAGGACGATTTTTGTAAATTGTGAGAGATAAGAATCCACCTTCAATTTTCCCAACACCATTTATTGACAAGCATGTCCTTACCTCAGGGTATGTTCTCATTGGCTCTGTCAAAGATCAGTTCATTTTAAATATGTGGTTATATTATAGGCATTCTATTCTGTTCCACTAACCTATGTGTCAGTTTTTATACCAGTACCATGCTATTTTGATTACTATAACCTTATAGTATAATTTAAACTCAGGATATATAATGGCTCCAGCTATGTCCTTTTTGCTTAGGATTGCTTTGGCTATTCAGGTTCCTTTTGGCTTCCATATGAATTCAAAAATTGTTTTTGCTAATTCCATGAAAAAAATGACATTTCTTGAAATATTTGAAGTATTTTGATACTAACTGCATTGAATCTGTAGATTGCTTTGGGCAGTAGGGTCATTTTAATGGTATTAATATGCTGGTCCCTGAGCATGGGATGTTTTTCCATTTGTTTGTGTCATCTATGATATTTTTCATCATGTTTTATAGTTTTCTTTATAAAGACCATTCACCTCCTTGGTTAAATATATTTCTAGAAATTTTAAATTTACTTGTAGCTATTGCCCATGAGATTGCATCTTGATTTGATTTTCAGCTTGATCATCATCATCATTGCTGTATAGAAATCGAACTGATTTTTGAATGTTGATTTTGTAGCCTACAACTTTATTAAATTCATTTATCAAATAAGAGTTTTTTTAGTGGACTCTAAATTTTTCTAGGTGTAAGATTATATCATCAGCAAACAGGGATAATTTGAATTCCTATTTTCCAATTTGGATGCCTTTTATTTTTATTTACAGAATTCACTAAGAAAAGTCATTAAAAAAATAAGCAACAACAACAACAATAAATCCTGGGGAGAATCTGATTTTTGAGTCACTATACTATATTATTTTAGATGTCTAGTTTTCAACAGAAAATTATGTGGCATACAAAGCAGCAAGAGAGTATACTACATATATCATGGGGGATGCGGGGGGAGAAGTGACCAATTGAAACTCTCCCTGAAAAAGCCAAAATGCTGGACTAACTAGAAAAATATATTATATCAGCTATTTTAAATACTACTCAGCACCAGCTCTGAACAGACAGAAGAAAGAATCTGTGAACTTGAAGACAAATCAATTAGTATTATTCAATCCATGACCAGAATTTTTTTAAATGAAGAAAAATGAACAGAGTCTCAGAGATCTGTGGGACATGATCAAGCATACTAATATACACTTAATGGGAATCTTTGAAGGAAAGGAGAAAGAACAGGCAGAAAAATATTCAAAAAATTGATAAAAATTCCCAAATTTGATGAAAAACATAAATCTTAACATTTATCCAAGAACCTCCACAAAATCCAAGCAGGATCAATTCAAAGAGATTCACATTTTAGACACATATTGAAAGTCAAAGCCAAAATAAAACCTTGAAATCACCAATAGAGAAGTTAATTTTCACATACAGGGATCTTCAAAAAGTTAACAGTCAATTTCTCATCAGAAATCATGGAGGCAAAAAAGCGGTAGGATGATATGTTTGAAGTTCAGAAAGAAAGACTATCAACCAAGAATTCTATATCCACTAAAACTAATTGAAAAATAAAGTAGAAATTAAGATGTTCGCAGATAGACAATATCTGAGAGAATATGTTTCTAGCAGACCTGACCTATAAGAAATACAAAAGGGTGTTCTTCAGGCTGAAATGAAAGGACACTGTTGAACCTGTAAGAAACACAAAAGAGAGCTCAGGTTGAAATGAAAGGACACTCTATAGTTAACAAATTTGCATAAAGAAATAAAAAGCACTGGTAAAGGTAACAACATAAGTAAATATAAAAGTATAATTCTATTTCTGTCTGTAACTATTTTTACCTCACGCGATTTAAAAGTTTACACCATAAAGCAATGATTATTAATCTGAATCCGGGGGCATACAATTTATTAAGATGAAATTTGTGGCCGGGCGCGGTGGCTCACGCCTGTAATCCCAGCACTTTGGGAGGCCGAGGCGGGTGGATCACAAGGTCAGGAGATCGAGACCACGGTGAAACCCCGTCTCTACTAAAAATACAAAAAATTAGCCGGGCGGGGTTGTGGGCGCCTGTAGTCCCAGCTACTCGGGAGGCTGAGGCAGGAGAATGGCGTGAACCCGGGAGGCGGAGCTTGCAGTGAGCCGAGATCGCGCCACTGCACTCCAGCCTGGGCGACAGAGCGAGACTCCGTCTCAAAAAAAAAAAAAAAGGATGAAATTTGTTTGACAATAACAGTACAAAGGAAGGAGAGAGAAAGCAGCCACATAGAAATGATTTTTGTACATATTTTGATTAAATTGGTATTAATATGGACTAGATTATAGTAAATTAAGATATTAATTGTAATTCCCAGTTATTGCTAAGAAAATAAAAAGTATAGTAAAATAAACAAAAATTAAAATGGCTCAGTAAAGAACAACTTTGGACACAAAAAGAGGCAGAAATGGAGGAATAGAGGAACAAAGATATAAGACATATTCTTAAAAAGTAGCAAAATGGCAAATGTAAATCCTACCTTATCAGTAACTATATTAAAAATGAATGGATTAAATTATCCAATTAAAAGAAAGAAACTGGCAGAATAAATTGCTTTTAAAAAAACATGATCCACCTAGATATTTTCTACAAGAGATACACTTTATAAGTTATAGATTCAATGCTATCCCCATCAAGCTAACACTGACTTTCTTCAAAGAATTGGAAAAAAATACTTTAAATTTCATATGGAGCCAAAAAAGAGGTCATATAGCCAAGACAATCCTAAGCAAAAAGAACAAAGCTGGAGGCATCATGCTACCTGACTTCAAACTATACTATAAGGCTACAGTAACCAAAACAGCATGATCCTGATACCAAAAGAGAGACATAGACCAATGGAACAGAACAGAGCCCTCAGAAATAACACCACACATCTACAACTATCTGATCTTTGACAAACCTGACAAAAACAAGCAATGGGGAAAGGATTCCCTATTTAATAAATGGTGTTGGGAAAACTGGCTAGCCATATGCAGAAAGCTGAAACTGGATCCCTTCCTTACACCTTATACAAAAATTAACTCAAGATGGATTAAATACTTAAACATTAGACCTAAAACCATAAAAACCAGAAATACCTAGAAGAAAACCTAGGCAATACCATTCAGGACATAGGCACGGGTAAAGACGTCATGACTAAAACACCAAAAGCAATGGCAACAAAACCCAAAATAGACAAATGGGATCCAATTAAACTAAAGAGCTTCTGCATAGCAAAAGAAATTATCAGCAGAGTGAACAGGCAACCTACAGAATGGGAGAAAATTTTTGCAAGCTACTCATCTGGCATAGGGCTAATATCCAGAATCTACAAATAAACAAATTTGCAAGAACAAAACAAACAAACAACCCCATCAAAAACTGGGTGAAGGATATGCACAGACACTTCTCAAAAGAAGACATGTATGCAGCCAACAAACTTATGAAAAAATGCTCATCATCACTGGTCATCAGAAAAATGCAAATCAAAAACACAATGAGATACCATCTCACGCCAGTTAGAAAGGTGATCATTAAAAGGTCAGGAAACAACAGAAGCTGGAGAGGATGTGGAGAAATATGAATGTTTTTACACTGTTGATGGGACTGTAAATTAGTTCAACCATTGTGGAAAACAGTGTGGCGACTCCTCAAGGATCTAGAACTAGAAATACCATTTGACCCAGCAATCCCATTACTGGGTATATACCCAAAGGATTATAAATCCTGCTACTATAAAGACACAAGCACACATATGTTTCTTGCAGCACTGTTCACAACAGTAAAGACTTGGAACCAACCCAAATGCCCATCAATGATAGACTGGATAAAGAAAATGTGGCACATATACACCATGGAACACTATGCAGCCATAAAAAAAAGAATGAGTTCATGTCCTTCGCAGGGATATGGATGAAACTGAAAACCATCATTCTCAGCAAAGTAACACAAGAAGAGAAAACCAAACACTGCATGTTCTCGCTCATAAGTGGGAGTTGAACAATGAGAACACATGGACACAGGGAGGGGAACATCAAACACTGGGGTCTGTCGGGAGGTGGGGAGCTGGGGGAGGGATAGCATTAGGAGAAATGCTTAATATAAATGATGAATTGATGAGTGCAGCAAACCAACATGGCACATGTATACCTATGTAACAAACCTGCACGTTGTGCACATGTACCCCAGAACTTAAAGTATAATAATAATAAAAAAGAGATACACTTTAAATTCATAGACACAAATATACTGAAAGTAAGGAGACAGGAGAAAATATACCATGCAAACAATAATTGAAGAAGGTTAGAGAGCTATAGTGGCTATATTGATATCATACAAAACAGATTTTTAATGCAAAATTGTTGCCTGAGACAAAAAGAGACATGTTATAATGATAAATGCATCAATAAATCAATATATGTTATAAACATATATGCATGCTATTGTTTGAATGTTTCTTCTATGCAAATCTCATATTGAAATTTGATCTCCAGTGTTGAAGGTGGTGTCCAATGGGAGGTGTTTGGATTGTGGGGGCAGATCCCTCATGAATAGATAAATATCTTCCCTCAGAAGTGAGCAGGTTCTCACTCTACCATTCCTCCCAGATCCGGTTGTTAAAAAAAGCCTGGCATCTTCCACCTCTCTCCTGCATCCTCTCTCACCATGTGATCCCTGCACACACCAACTCATCTTTGTCTTTGTTTTCTCGCATTTGTGGAAGCAGCCCGAGGTTTTCACCAGATGCCCAATCTTATAGCCAGCAGAATCATAACCAAATAAACCTTTTTTTTTTTTTTTTGTAAATTACCCAGTCTCAGGCCTTCCATTATAGCAACACAAAATGGACTCAGACAGTGCACTTAAAAACAGAGCTCCAAATACATGAAGAAAAAAATGACAGAGTCGAAGCAAGAGATAGATAATTCAACAATAACAGTTGGAGACTTCCATATACTACCTTCAACAATGGATAGAACAACTAGACATAAGATTAACCAAAACATAAGAGACCTGAACAAAACTTACACTAACCAGACTTAACAGAAGTTATAGAACATTCCACACAAAAATAGAAGAATCAAGTGCCCAAAAGACATTCTCCAGAATACACAATATAGCAAGTCATAGACAAGCTTCAATAAATTTAAAATGATTAAAGTTATACAATGTGTGTTCTCTGACAGCATAAAATGAGACATCAATAACTGAAGGAAATTTAGGAAATCCACAAATTTGAGGAAATTAAACAATATACTCCTAAATAACCAATGAGTCAAAGAGATCACAAGAGAAATTAAAAATGAAATGTTGAAAATGAGAATACCACATAACATATGTATGGTGTGCAGATAAAGCAGTGAATATAGGGAAATGTATAGCTCCAAACACCTACATTAATAAAAAAAGTAATCAATAGTCAAATCTTCCACTGTAAGAAACTATAAAAAGAAAGGCAAACTAAGTGCAAACAAAGAAAAAGTAATAAAGATTAAAGAGGAAATCAGTAGAGAATAGAGAAACAATAAGAAAGCCAAGATTTGGTTTTTGGAAAAGATTTTTTAAAATTTACAACCCTCTAGAATGATTGACCAAGAAATAAGAAAAGTTTCAAATTACTAACGTCAGGAACAAAAAAAGGAATCATCATTACTGACCTTAAAGGAATAAAAAGATTTATTAAGGGATAATTTGAAAAATTGCCTACAAACAAATTAGATAACCTAGATGAAATGGATAAATACCTAGAATGATATAAACTACCAAAACTTACTCAAGAAGCAATGGAAGCCTGGGCAACATAGTGAGATCCTGTCTCTACAAAAAAAAAAAAAATAGGTAAAAAAATTACCAGGTATGGTGACATGTGCCTGTAGAACCAGCTATTCGGAGGCAGAAGGCTGAGTTGAGAAGATTGTATGAGGCCGGTAGAGCCTGCAATGAGCTATGATGTTGCCACTGTACTCCAGCCTGGTGACAGAGTGAGAACGTGAGACTATATCTAAAAAAAAAAAAAAAAAAAAAAAAATAGAAGGAGGAGGAGGAGGAGGAGGAGGAAAGAAGAAAGAAGAAGAAGAAAATGAATTAGTAATCACAAAACTTTCCACAAAGAAAATCCTAGGACCTGGTGTCATTAGTGGTATTTCTTCCAAATGTTTAAAAACAATTAACCAATAGCCAATCCTTTACAAATTCTTTCCCCTCCCCAAAAAAATACAGAAAAGGGGTTAACACATTGCAATTCACTCTACAAGGTCAAAATCACACTGATATGAAAAGCAAAGTTATTATAAGAAAACTACTCAACATACTTCATGAATATAGGAATAAAAATCTTCAACAAAATGCAAGCAAACCAAATCCAGCAGCTCATGAAAATAATTATACACTATGACCAAGTAGTATTTATTCAAGGAAAGCAAAGATGTGTTCAACATGTGAAAATCAATCAGTGTAATATACCATGTTGATAAGTAAAGGGCAAAAAAAGATAATCTCTGAAAAGGCACTTGACAAAATCCAACACTCTTGCATGATAAAAACACTCAGCAACCTGGGAGCAGAAGAGAAATTCCTTCCTCAACTGTAAGTGATAAAGGACAGGGTCCTTCTTATTTTCACTCAGCACCTAGAAGTGTGCCTACCATATAAAAGCTTTTAAAGAAGTATTTGCTGAATGAATGACTTAAAACCTGTCTCAACACAATCTTGAAAATTATTCTTATCACCAATCCATTAGTATATTAAGAATTCTTTAGATGGACTTTCTCATGCCTCTGAAAAGCCATAAAACTAATTAGTTTTAGTCCTCACTTCTTTTAACTCCACCTCTCCCTTCCTTTAAATGAAGTACTTGGGAGTTTTGCCTCTTTAACAAAAACATTCTTAATCAAATGGTTAAGTGGAAAAAACTTACAATAAAATAACATCCGGATTTCCAGTTTTGTAATTTCCCTTAAGTATGTTTATTGAAAAAGCACCAAACATACACACAAAGCTTAATAACACAGAATATTTCCTTGGAGAAAATATTATTTTCAATAGTAGTTTTAAACATATGTGTAAAAGATTAATAAAGCAAACCACTTCACCAGCCACATGACATTATTCCTAAAGTGCATCTCCAGAAAAAGAGAGATGATCTTTTCCAACAGAAGCATAAGCATTTTATACTGGTATTTTGAACATGACATCTCTCTCTGTAAAATGATTTTCCAGTTTATTAGGGAATTGGATGCAAACACATACATTAAGTGAAGCAGAATAAAATGCATCACTGTATATATAGATTTCCAATCAGAACGAGCAGTGTCTTATCTCTCAGCAGGAAATGTGTGAGATGAATTTCTCACTTACCCAATTAATTTATACTTTAGTCACCAGTGCTGGAAGGTAGCTTGGCCTACTTAGTGGTCTAAGGCTAGAATGAGTAATAATAATTCACATTTATGAAGGGCTTCAGAATATTAATTATTTAATCCACACTATATCACTGCATGATAATTCAGAATTATTGTATGTGCTTTTTAGGCTAGAGAAACTGATCTAAATCAATTAAAATCCATGCTAAAAGCAGAGTTCCTGGCCTTCAAGTTGGTGCTCAGTCTATTTTTGCATTGCCACTTCAGCCCTTTGGACTCTACGATGGGTTAATTAACCTCTCTTGCTTTGAATTTGTCCATAAAGTGGTGATAATAAGACTAACCTTACAGTAGTATATTGTGCAAATTAATTGATTTTTGGAAAGCACTTTCAGATCTATGGAAGAAAAGAATTAATTGTAAATATCTCAATTGATTTAAATGACAAATGATCATTTTTCATATCATTTATCATCAGAAATAGTGACAGAGATATTGAATAATATATAAAATGTTGAAAAATTCTTTCCATCACTCAAAGAAAGAGCACTTGAAACTCCCACCTCCAGTCAGCCAACCATGACTCATTCATTGGAAGAGAAGCTATGATTCATTCCTTTCCACAAGTACCAAGCCTAACATACATTCCCAGTACAATGAGAATACTGGCTATTCCTAACAATATAGTCTCTCATTATGGGTTGTACTTTAGACAATATTCCAAATTCTTTGCAGCTGGGAATATAAGTTAGGACAAAATTTATTTTATTTGTATTTTGCAGTGCCCTGAATAGAGGTGTAGAACTTCTTTCTGGAAATAATATCTTATTAAGTATTATTGTTAATGCATTTACTTTTAACTAAACATTGTATGGCCTCTATGAAGATGCTATCAACATTGTAGATCTTAAAGAAGAATTATTTCATTTTATGTATACTTTTTAAAGTGGGTTTTTCTACATAATAGTTCTATAAAGCATGCTGAACTTGATTCTGAAAAAAATACAACTAAGTTATTTCACCTTAAAACTGCAAATAAATAATTTAAGGACTTTTATTTCAGACATGAACCCAAAGTTGAAGCTCCAAAGCCATATAAACCTAGAATTATATGGTGATAAAATGTTGGTGCTTAGTGCAAGAAATGAAATAGTGAACCTTAAAATGTGTCTAAAGGATGGTTTGTAGCCATCTTCAATCAAAACTCAATACTCATTGATTTTTTTTCCCAAAATGGGAGGCCCCATTCTACTCTGAGTGGAGCTCTCCCTTCAATACTCAGTCTCCACATTTCCACCAACTGGAAGTATACACTTAACACAGAACGATCTTTTAAAAGACACAAACTAATCAAATCAAGAGGCACATTTAGGTCCTGGTTTGGAAAGGATATAACCATAATTAGAATGTGCAAGTAGACCTACTCCTGTCTGTTAACCCAGTCCAGAATGTCAGTGAATCCTTAGTAAAAAACAAATCCTGAAATCCAGAGTCAACCAAAGTATCCCAGATCTTGATACCGATCAGGATCTCATTTAATCTGCCCATATTAAATGTAATAGCCTCCTCAGTATAAAGATGTGTGTGTATATGAAATGCATATGTCATATGTGTGTGTGTGTGTGTGTATATATATATAGGATAAACATTCCAACATCTATATAAAATCCTATTTCAACCTACTTAGCAGACACACAACATCATAAATGAGAAACAACAGAAATGCCCTGAATTAAAACCTTATTTTACCTTTCTTCATGTAGTTATGAATTTATTGCTACCTTTATTTTATGTATTAAGACAACACTGCTTTTCCATGTAAGCTGTCATAAAGGTTTAAACATCATTTATATGTGCCTTTGGTATCATTTTTAAGTAAATAAACTTTCCTATTCAGAGTCAAGGAGATTACCCAAACAAATAAAAATAATGGGACAATTCAAATTAAGATCATTCAAAGTTGCAACTTTGTGACAATTTACATAAAATTAGCAAATAAAAAAATTTGTATGTGATTACTTAAAGTATCTATTTGGTTTAACAAAAGCTCAAGGTTAACATCCACTAAGAGGGTTATTATCAAAAAATAGGAAATATCAAGTATTGGCAAAGATATTGAGAAATTGGAGCCCTCACACACTGCCGGTAAAAATGTAAAATGGAGTAGCTACCATGAAAAACAGTTTGTCAGTGCCTCAAAAGGTTAAAATTAGAATTACTATATGATCCAGAAATTCCACATTTCTGTATATGCCCATAAACAGGGACTAAAACAAATACATGTATATCAATGTTCATATCAAAACTATTAACAAGATCTATAAGGTACTGTGTTAGTCTGTTCTCATGCCGCTAATAAAGACATACCCGAGACTGGGTAATTTATAAAGGAAAGACGTTTAATTGACTCTCAGTTCCACAGGGCTGGGGAGACCTCAGGAAACTTACAATCATGGCAAAAGAGGAAGCAAACACATCCCTCTTCACATGGCGGCAGCAAGAAGAATGAGAGTCGAGCTAAGGGTAAAGCCCCTTATAAAACCATTGGATCTTGTGAGAACTTATTCACTATCACAGGAATAGCATGAGGGAAACTGCCCCCATGATTCAGTTACTTCCTGCCAGGTCACTCCCACAACACATGGGGATCATGGGAACTATAATTCAAGATGAGACTTGGGTGGGGACACACCCAAAGCATATCAGGTACCAATGCCTATCACAATGTCGATTCCAATATCCATCAATAGAAGAATGAAGAAACAATGTGTGGTATTTGCCTACAATGGAATATTAGCCATAAAAAGGAATGAAATTCTAATACATGGATAAACCCTGAAAACATTTTGCTAAGTGCAATAATTACACTAAATGAAATAAGCCAGACACAAAGGGACAAATATTGCATGATTACACTTACATGAGTGTCTTAGTTTGTTCCTGCTGCTATAATGAAATACTTTAGACTGGATTATTAATAGATAACATAAATTTATTCCTCACAGAGGCTGAAAAGTTGAAGATGAAGGGACTAGGAAACCTGGTGTCTGGTGAGGGCTTGGGCTCTGCTTCAAAGAAGGCAACTTCTTACTGCACCCCCACATGGAGAAAAGGCAAAAAGAGATGAAATTCTTCCCTCAAGCCCTTTTTATAAGGCCACTAATCCCCTTTATGAGAGAAGAGCTTTTTTGATCTAATCAAAGGTTCCAATTTGTAATACTATTGCATTGAGGATTAAATTTCAACATGAACTTTGGAGGGACACAAACAGACAAACCATAGCAATAAGACACTGAGAAGAGGCAAATTCATAGATACAGAAAACGGATGTTACCAGGGGATGAGATGGAGAGGAAAATGGGAGTTACTGTTTAACAGGTACAGGGTTTCTGTTTAAGAAAATGAAAGTGTCCTGGAAGACGACTCTCAGTCCATAACTTCAGGACTACACTAAACTCCTGTCAGCCTAAATGAGTTACAAAAACATCTGCCCTCCCTGCATTTCCTTCAAAGCAAGGAAAAATAGTTATGATGGCTGCACAAGATTATGAGATTAATGCCACTGCACTGTACACTTAAAACAGTTAAAATGATAAATATTATGTAATATCATATATATTTTATCACAAGAAAGAGCTCAAGACTAACAGGAATTATTTTAGTATATTTGCTCAGAATTATTTGGTATCACTTGGCCCATTATATTTTCACAGTAACTAGGGGTCTTTAATGTGTTCCCAATAGCAGTGTGTGTGTGTGCATGCACACACACACACAGGCACATACACTAGCATACATACCTGTCTGTAAGTTACAGTTTCTATGGAAAAAGGTATACTCAGTGTTCTAATTTATTAGATGAGGAAATAAACATAAAATTTCTCTTTGAAATTTGCTGACGTTTACAGCAAAATATCCTTCTTGAGGTTTATTAAACTCTAATCATTTTCCTGAAAGATTAGCAACAATTATCATTAAGGTTTAAGCATTTAACTGTGACTACTGCAATAAATCTTATTAAAATAACTGAAACATACTTTTTTCGCATGTGGCAACCTGTCTCTGAATCACAACCATCTGTAAGTGGTGATTGCCTGGTGCACACAGATGGGAGTAAAACAACTATAAAGCTATACCATTCTTTAATCATCAGTTGGTACCAAACAAACTGAAATCTGAGTCAGATTATTTGCATTTGAAAGATTATATGATCGCTGTAATTAACAAATGCTCATCAGATTTCTGATATAAAATGTGTTATAGGTACCTGATTGAAAATAACGCTTGAACTCTGCAGCCCCTCTTTCTAATCTCTGACAGCCTATAAAAAAAAATCGTATGTTAACAATAGAAGAGCAAGTTTCAAGTTTTTATAGCACACAATTCCTTTATAGATTTAAAAATGACAGAAAAGGGGAACAGAATAATTTATTCTTTCTGGCTTGCAACACACAATCATGAAGACTCTCGGTCCATAACTTCGGGGCTACACTAAACTCCTGTCAGCCTAAATCAGCTACAAAGGTGAGTATCTGCCCTGCCTGCATTTCCTTCAAAGCAAGGAAAAAACAGACCCAAGTTACTCACAAAGCCCAAATCATTAAATAATAAAGAAAGCCAAAAATCAAGGAGATTAGTATCTTTCCACGTGTCACCACATGTTAGCCATTAAGATCTACCTCTATTGTGTTAGTAATCAGAAAATAGGGAAAGGTTTTATCACTGTATCATGATAAAGAGCACTGAGTTTGGAGTTGGACAAGCTTTACTATCAATTGTGCATGCTAATCGCAGGACAGGTTAACTGGGCCAAATTACTTAACTTTTTTTTTTTTTTTTTTGAGTCTTGCTCTGTCCCCCAGGCTGGAGTGCAGTGGTGTGATCTCGGGTTACTGCAACCTCTGCCTCCCGAGTTCAAGTGATTCTCCTGCCTCAGCCTCCCGAGTAGCTGGGACTACAGGCGCGTGCCACCATGCCCAGATAACTTTTGTATTTTTAGTAGAGATGAGTTTTCACCATGTTGGCCAGGCTGGTCTCGAATTTCTGACCTAAAGTAATCCACCCACCTCAGGCTCCTGCAGTGCTGGGATTACAGGCATGAGCCACTGTGCCCAGCCTACTTAATCTTTTGAAGCCTCAGTTTCCTCATCTGTAAAACAGAGAGAGTAAGATTCACACACACACACACACACACACACACACACAAAGAGGATTCCTGTAAGATAATCTAAGAAAGTACTTAATACAACTGCACATAAGACGTACTCAATGCAGTTTTGTTAAACAAATAAGTACTATGACAAGAGGTAATGGCTGCCTTAACATCTAAGTGAGTAATTTTCTCTATAGGTCTTTTCCAATCTTGATTAATTTCAGAGAATTTATTACTTTGACAAGAGTTCATTTAGTGATTAAAAACATCTATTGAGATAAAGTCAGACTGCCTAGGTTTAAATCCTGCTTCTGCTATCTACTAGCTGTGTGACTTTGGCAAGTTACCTAACTTTTCTGTGCTTCTTTTTACTCATTTATAAAGTGGGGATAATACTAATGCACTTATAATACTGTTGGGAGTATTAAATGAGTCAGTATATCTAAGTTGTTTAGAACAGTGCCAGGCATAAATTAACTGATTAATAAATATCAAGTCACTGCTATTCATATATGAGCTGACCACTGGGTATATAACAGAGGACAGGCATAATCTTTGACCTCATGGAGCTTACAGACTGCTGGGGACATAGACATTAAAAAACAATTGCAAATTGAAATAAAAGGGAATAAAAGAGAAACCTGGATACAATCAGGGCTGACCTAATTTAAACTTATTATTTCATGCCAGGTTTTTCATCCATAAAATCTCAAAATGTTATCTATATGATAGTTATCTATATGAGAGTTGCAGGAAATATATAAGTATTATAATGTAATGCCCCCTAGTAAAAGAAAAACCTCTATACGTTAGTTTCTTTCTTCCCGTCTTTCCATGGTGTCTGACTGTTTTGATAAGAACTTGCCTTTTTCACTGTTTGTCTGAAGATTATTACTATTATTATTATTACTTCCAGGGAAAAGTTTCTTAACCTCAAATGACCCCATTCTTTGAGACGCCAGATGCTGAAGAATATTAAAATTATATTTAAAGCAGTGTTACATTCAAATTAAGATGTATTTTCTGCTAGATTACATTTTTAAAAGACAGTCATCACATATTATATACACTTAGATATGAAATGACTGCATTTACATTTGAACCAAAATAAAAGATGAAAGTGGTTAATGAAGTTCTAATTCATTGCCTTGAATGTTTTTAGCCTACTACATCCAAATTATTTTTTTAAAATAACTATCACTAGAAAGGCTAATGCAGAGCAGATGACACCCCAAATATTTGCAATAGGTCACATGAACACCGCTGTGACATCTCAACAATTGACTATAATAGATTTAAGGAGGAATGATAGGCTGTCTTGACATTTAAATAGATAATATTTTCTATTAAATCTTTTTTTAAAAAAACCTTGATTAACACCAGAAATATTTCTCACTTTACCAAAAGAAACCCTCATTAAGGAAATTTTCACTGAGTTACATACAATATGCTCATCTGTGCACCATGAACTTGTTTTTACTCTATATTCAAAGCTGTATGTTTATTTCTCTGTTCTAGTTCAGTTCTAAAAGCCAAAAATATGAAACAGATGTGGTGACTTTCTGTGTACTGTGAAGCACAATTATGCTTCTTTGAATTGCTTAGGCTAAACAGTTGCCCTCCCTAGAGCATATCGAAACTGCTTGAGATTCTTTACAGCCAAGAATCCAGCTTGCTACCTGTCAGGAACTAGAATTGGCAGGCCACAGCTGGTTGATTGCAGTGGAGGCTCTGTACTGTCCTCCTAACTGTAGCCTATGAAACAAAAAACATAGATATACAGGAAAAAGTTCAGCTACATGCCTATGTTGTCTTATACTTAAGTAGTTGAGCTTTTTAATAGTGCATTTCAAGGTCCCCCTTGTGTACCAATTTAACTACACACACACACACACACACACACACACACACACACAAAGTTCAATTTGTCCTGCTTCTGAGTTCACAGACAACATGGGCTAAGAGCATACAATGAAAATCTTCCAAGTCACTTGTTTCAGCCATGACTCCTTCAAACTGATGTCTACCAGATTAGCCTATGTTTCAAAAGCACATAATGTTGATTTTTCTTTTGCTGAGAATAGTTTTAAAACATGTGGAAATTGCTATAATTGAAGAGAAAGCTTTAAACAAATGGTAATTTTGTTCTCAAAAAGGAAACTTTCTTCAGGCTGTGGGAGGTGAGGAAAGGAAGTTTCCTTTTCTTCTAAAATGAGTGAATGCTGAAAATAATGGCATTCATAGACTCCATTGATTTGTCAGTTTACAACTTCAAAAGGATTTTGAACAAAAGTTTGAGGTGGACACATTCATATAGGAACATTTCCAGAGTGGCATGCTCATGGAGGTTATAAATTTAATACAAATAAGCAGACCAGCAGTCCCATAGATGCATGTTTTTCATCAAAGGAAACAATGCACCACCATTCAATCATTCGCATGCATTTATTTAATGCAGACCTAGGCATTATGCTCTAAGGGACGCTGAGGACACTGAAATGAAAATACTAAGTATATGCATCAAAATGTTCATAAGGAAAGGGGAAAAAGACATCTAAAATACATGTAACACACAAATGTAATATTCTTACCACTAATGAGGACTCATTTCCCTCTGTAGTCAGGCCTCTGGGTCTTGGGATAATAGAAATGAAGATAGGGAAGGCAGAGACATGTGGCCTACATAATCTTAGGAAATTTTATTATCATTTATAACTAAGAGTCAGGCCATGTTTTCAGACCAATTCCCAAATTGCAGTGACTTCTCTAGTCTCCTCCCACCAATTTCATCATTCTCTCAACATACCACTCATGCAAAACTGAGAGGGTGAGAGGAAATATAATCAGGAGGGCTTGCTACTTTTGCTCTTTATCCCATGACATGTCTGATCCTATCTGGTCGTTTCCAGTTTTATTGACATATTATGATACTTTTTAACCATCTAGCAATGTTGAAGAGATAATCTGGTGTTTTTCCCCCTCAACATCACTGCTGGATATTGTACAGGCTATTGTTCCTGTATCCCAGACCCACCCTCTATTCTGGAGGATTTCTAGTGTCCTGGGCCCTTAAAGAGAGGTCTCTTGTCCATGTGGTTTGACTCAGATGAGGTTGTGCATGCTCAGAGCATAGGAGACACCAATACACAATGTGGTAGCTGTATCCTGTGGCCAGTAGCAGCCTACATCAAGGAAAAGGACAGTAGCCATAATTCAGGTTTGAGACTGTTGCATCCCAAGAGAAAATGGAATCATTTCAGTACTGACTCTGCACTAACTCAGCTCTTATCTTCAGCAGGGGCAGATACTTTGCAGAAGAATAGAGAAAGATTGATTCCAGCGTCCCTCCAATCACATCACCTCAAATTTTTCTGTCTTATACCTACACCAAGTCCTTGAACTTAGATACAAATAATTAATGCATCCGTCCTGTGGTTGCATATTATGGGTTAAAGTAGAATATTATTTGATAGAAAGTCCTTGAAGTACAAGTGAGTGAATCACAGAAGTCAATGGATCCCAATCAATAAAACTGTAAAACTATGCTTGTTTAAAGTAAGCTCTGTAAAAGAGTTCTCAATTTGGAAGCATATTCATTGCACAATGTATTCTACTTCTACCAGTTGAGGAAAAAAATAATGACTCTTTAATCAAAGCCATCCTGCCTTAAGATTCAGCAAAGTAAGAATGGAGAAAATTTGCCTCTGTTCATAGACTACCATATTAATATTGCATTTCAATGAATACGAATACTGTACTATAATTACTTTGATAATCATACACTAAAAGTATGCCAGTAACAAAGACGAAAAGAGCACCTAAGAAGAATTTATTTAAAGCCTTACACTGTCTCTAACAAGAAATAGTTTCTACTTAGGGCAGTTGATAAAGGCTCCAGCTAAGATTATGCTACACTTAATCTGAGACAAGTTTGCCAGAGACAAAAGCAGGCAGAGAGAACACCGCAGGCTGAGACAACAGCCTGTGCAAAAGCCCAGCAGCCTGAAACTACCTGAGAGCCTGGGATATGTCACTGGGATTTGAGTCAAGGAATACAAGAGGTAAGGCATATCAGCATGTATGGGGTTTGAACTTTTTCAGACAACGCAGTGTCATTCATGGTTTTAAGCAGTGGTGTAATGTGATCAGATAGGAAGCAGATAGGAAGCAGATGATAGGAAGAATCATTTTCATACACAAGTGCCACTACAAATAATTCTCTATGTGTATAAATATATAATCCTGTATATGCATAATTTGCATCACAAGCTGTTAGGTGCATTTCTCTTGGAGAAGTTTGGAAACAGTAACTTACCACTTGAATAGACAAGGTAGAGAGACTATGGAAATATGCTGAATAGCTTCTACAGAAATCTCCAATTACAATGAACTTTAATTATTCAAGAATAAAAAATGTTATTTGAATTTCAGGATTCTAAACTGTAGAACTTTCAATGTCACTGCTACATAAGCTGAAAAGGGTAGTGTTTTTAAAATAGAAAAGGAAAAAAAATCTTTCAAATTGTAAAAATGATAATTATTTAGCATAATGTTTCCCACCCCCATAATAGTTTCTCCTAAAATGTGCAATTGCATAGAATAATTTATATACAAATATGTAGATGTATACAAACTGAAATGCCAAACATTGAAAAGAAACTCAAACGAGTGGGCATTTACATATGGAATAGAGCTTATAAGAAACTGTATTTTTGTGATAATGAGATGTTTTCCAAGCTCTCCTTCATTCTGGAAATTTACTCAGAGACAAGTCCATATTTCCATAAGACAACAGAGAAATGCAAAAAGCAGATTTACAAATCTGAAAAGACAAGAGCTCACTTAAGAAATGGCCCTTGTGCAACCTCAAGTTCAGTGATGGGTCAAAGAGTGGAATGAAAATTCTCACGACACAGAAAGCAGAAAATCCTTCAGTAAAGATTTAGCTGATTTAGGTTATATATTGTATCAAGCCCCGAAACTTTAAATGGATTTAGACAAGTTTCCTGTTTGGGAACATTCTAAGAAAATCATTAACTATCTACTGCAATCACAAAAAATAAAGAGAAAGAAAAAAGTTATTTCTCCATAATATTTAGGAAATAAGTGCTTATGATCTACAGAGCCTGAGTAACAACAAGGTAATTAATGTATTTTCCAATTTTTCTAGGTACTACCATATTTTTAAAAATCAAGATGTAGCCAGCAGCACTGTTAGAAAGATGATGTTTTTGCTTTTTTTTTTTTAGATGGAGTCTCGCTGTGTCGCCAGGCTGGAGTACAGTGGCACAATCTTGGCACACTGCAACCTCTGCCTCCTGGGTTCAAGCAACTGTCCTGCCTCAGCCCTCCGAGTAGCAGGACTACAGGTGCACGCCACCATGCCCAGCTAATTTTTGTGTTTTTAGTAGAGACAAGGTTTCACCATGTTGGCCAGGATGGCCTTGATCTCTTGACCTCATGATCCACCTGCCTCAGCCTCCCAAAGTGCTGGGATTACAAGTGTAAGCCACTACACCTGAGTCTCCTCTGTTGCCCAGGAGTACCATGATGCAATCTCGGCTCACTGCAACCTCTGCCGCCTGGGCTCAACCAATTCTCCTGCCTCAACCTCCTGAGTAGCTGGGATTACAGGTGCCCACCACCACACTCAGCTAATTTTTGTATTTTCAGTAGAGACAGAGTTTTGCCAAGTTGGCCAGACTGGTCTCAAACTCCTGACCTTAAGTGATCTTCCCATTTCAGCCTCCCATAGTGCTAGGATTATAGGAGTGAGCCACCACGCCAGGCAAAAGATAATGTCTTCTTAGGAAGACTTCACATTATATAAAGAAAACAAGAAAAATTGATGTAAAGCCTTACATTATTTCCAACAAGAAAAGTAAGCATATCAATTACAAAGCTATTTATTTATAATCTAAAAGCTATATGCAAATTCCTGACTTAATTAGCCAAGCTCCTTTCAGTTACAGGGGACAAAAACCTAACTCAAACCAGCATAAAACAAAAAAAAACTTTATTACCTCACATGACTAAATTGGGTGTTGAATCAAGTTGCTCTAATAAATTCATCAGAACACTGTTTCTCCACATCTTAACTCTGTTTTCTTCTGTGTCAGCTTTATTGTCAAATATGCCTTCCTGATGCAGAGGGTAGGAACAGCCATTAATAACTCGAAGAGTTTATCAGTTACTTTCTATCAGTTCAGTCACTCAAATGGAAAGAAAATGCCTCTTTCCCAGTAATTTTTGCTAAATTCTCAAAACTGACTTAGATTTGGCAAGCTTGAGTAATATGCTCACCTCTGAATCATGTGATCCCTCCAAGCATGTCTAATAATAATTAGCAAAATTTGGATCACATGCCCAACCCTGATGCCATGGTTAGTTTAGTGCTTTTGGGCATATTGACCAAGAATGAAGGATGGATAGTTCCCCCAAAGAAGTAATGAGCAGACAAATAAATGTTTGTACTCCACAGACAAAATAGGATCATGCATTTCTGAGTTATTTTGTATATTCACTTTTAACAAAATAACATTTCATAGTTTAAATAAATTGCCTTATCTGCAGGGGCAGTTACTCTATTTATGTTCTAGCCAATGCCCTAATGCCAAGGGAACTATAGCAACTCTTACTTTACTGGCAAAAATTATCAAGTGTTTCTTGGCCCCAGACAATTTCATGTATTTCCGCCTTTCTTTATATTTGGATCTTATCAGGTTAAAATATCCTTTTCAGACACTCTATTGTAGAGGGGTGAAGAGCAGAGTTATATACAGGTAACTACAGGTATGTTACTACAGGTATTTTGAAAATCTGCATAATAGCAGGGAAATAAGAGGCCTGGGATAAAGCCCAGTAAGCAAAAAACTAGATAGATAATATAAATCTAAAAATCCTAGGAAGTCAATACAGTCAGGAAAGTAAAACTAGAAAGATAGTGCCCAGGATCCAGGAATTCAGAGGTTTAACAAGGACCAGCATAGGAAGCAGAAAACTGTAGCTCTTAGGAAGAGGATATTCTCTGCAGTCTTTTAAAATTGCTGTTGAATAGTGAATATTCAAAGACAAAGTCTCACCAACTAGAAGTATGTTTCATTCAGAAGTATGAATAGAGTCCCCATGTGCCTTTTGATCCTATTTGAAGAAAAAGAACTAGGGCTTTTCAAGCTTCAAATAGCTGAGACAAGGTGGCCTAAACAAGTCAATCCTAATCATCATGCCTCAAATTTTTAAAAAATTCCCCTTTTAACACATTTCTATTTCTGGCACATAGAAAGATATGGCTGGAGGCTACATTGATTGGTACTGCCCTAAATCACAGGGAATGTGTAGCATGGCCAAGGTTACTGGCAGACCCCCAATTGGCTCAACCACAGGTCTTCTCAGTAATCACCCTTTTTAGGAGGTCATGTGATTGTGAGTGGGTCACAGTTAAACTTGAACACTAAATATTGTTGCGTCTTATATCAGAAATTGAGTGTGGGGGAAGTGAGTAAAAAAGTAGAATTAAAAAGTAAGAATTCTATTTAAACCTCTAACTGTCTTAAATAAAGGCCTAGGATAGCTGTACAAGTACTACTAATGAAGATGAGTTAATGACAATACCAATTGATATGGTTTGGCTGTGTCCCCACACAAATCTCATCTTGAATTATAGCTCCCATAATTCCCATGTGTTGTGGGAAGGACCCAGTGGGAGATAACTGAATCATGGGGGCAGTTTCTCCCATGCTGTTCTGATGGCAATGAATTAGTCTCATGAGATCTGATGGTTTTATAAGGGCTTTCCCCTTTCACTTGGTTTTCATTCTCTCTTGCCTGCCGCCATGTAAGATGTGTCTTTCACCTTCTACCATGATTGTGAGGCCTCCTCAGCCATGTGGAACTGTGTGAATCCATTAAACTTCTTTTTCTTTATAAATTACCCAGTCTTGGGTATGTCTTTATCAGCAGTGTGAGAACAGACTAATACACCAAATGTAAGGTCATTTATTAATTTTATAAACTTTTGCTGAGCATCTATAATGTTCCAGGTACTGTGCTAAGTGCTAACATAATGCACATACACACAAACTGGCAAATGATATCATCAGTGTTATTCATAAAAGCATGAAAAATATAAAACTACAAAGGAACATAGGAGAATCCTTGCCAACATTTGAGCTAAGTATAAGGACAAGTAGGTATTTGTCCACTCGGAAGAAATAAGTACTGCTGGTGGAAGAAACAGCACTCATAAAGGCACACAGGGCATAATATATTTGGTAAATAAACAGAGTTCGGTGTTACTGGAGCACAAGTGGGAGGTGGCAGGTGAGCTGTAGAAGCTGATAAATGCCAGATTGGAAGCAGCAGTGTATATTAAATTAAGGTTGCTTGAATTTTGCACTTGCAGTGAGCCAGGAGGTTTTTTTCTTAATACAAGTGAAGTAAGATTATATTTTTGGGTAATATAACAGTTTCAACAGTGTAGAGAAAGACCAGGGTGGATAGAGGGTAGGAATGAGGCAATCAACCACACAAGAAATAATGAAATGGTGGAATAGAGAGAAACTCAATTAGAAAGATAGAATGGGTGGGATTTGGTAACCAGTTGAGAATAATTGTAGAAAGAGAAGAGATAATTGATCATTTATCCAAGGCTTCTGACTTTGAAAAGTAAGAAAACAAAGGGAAATGATTAACCAGGCTTAAGGTCATAGAAGGTAGAGCTCTCGGTCTAAGGCAGGTCCCCGTCCACTGAATCCATGCGCCCCTTCTGCCTCAGCATGCCAGGAGACTGCATTTCCCAAATACCTCTAGTTAGCTGAGTCCTAAAACAAGCAGAATTTTGAACTTTCTCTCCGATTTTAAGACAGTTGAATAGGCATTTTGATTTAGAAATGTGAAGCTCAGAAGAAATGTCAGGTCTGCAGATGGGATTGAGGACAAAACATATGATTGGAACTGTGAAAATGAGTAGAGAACTCCCGCTAGCCCACCACACCAGACCAATCCATTGTAAGGCACCAAATGTTTATTTGATGATATTATCCCCATAAGATTTATACATATAAGGAACACTGAAAATATAACTGGATACATGACACTGAAAAAACAACAGGCCGGGTGTCGAGGCACATGCCTGTAATCCAAGAACTTTGGGAGGTGAAGGTGGGCGGATTGCTTGACCCCCGTAGTTCAAGATCATCTGGGCAATATGAGGAGACCCCATCTCTACAAAATAATAATAATAATTATTCAAAAAGTAGCCAGGTGTGGTCATGTGCACCTGTACTCCCAGTTACTCGGGAAGCTGAGGTAGAAGGATAGATTGAACCCAGGAGGTCAAGGCTGCAGTGAGCTATGACAGTGAGATGCTGTCTCAAAAAAAAAAAAAAAAAGGAAAAAAAACAGCAAGAAAAATGAAACACTGTCATTTCTCTATCATCTGTGATCAGATGCAGGCAACATAAAATGCAAGATGGGAAGTAGTTAATGTTGCTTTATTCCAACCTATGATCACATAGCACATATGTACAGCTTATTTGCTTTATTATAATGACCTACTAAATAAAAGCTCAGATGCTATCGTATTTATTTATTTACACTCAACAACTCTGCAAAAAGAGTTTGAAGCATCCTAAACACTATATTCTGCAACTTACGAAAGTCTTATCCAACTGTTGAAGAACTATATTTGTACCTATATAAAAACATGTAAGTAAACAGTGCATACAAATAGTACTTTTATATTTTAAATGTTTGGAATATGCATTAATCTACTTTCTTACTCCTCTGAGACTTGTGAACAGAATAAGAGAAAATGAAAAATATATATGCTGAAATTGAATTTCTGGGAAAAAATGTGACATTCTACTAACATTTAGAAATGTTTCCTTTAATTCCTAGCAGGTTATTTTAGTCAAACTTTAAAGGTTAAATAAGTTTGTGCCCAAACAGCTTTATTTTGCATTATTACTTTATGAACTAAAAATGCCCCTGCCTAAAAAAGTCCTCTTAACAGCAGAATACTACTAACCCCACACCAGAAATCATTCCATGAACATCACAAAAATATAGGGAGAAAAGAAATTACTGATACTTTAGCCATCCTTTGCTTCATTCTTTATTTGACTATTTCCCATTTAAGTACTGACCAAAGTTGCCTTCACTTTCAGAGAGCCTGCAGGCAAAAAATTATAAAGGTGTCTGAATTATTTATTTTAAAACTTTAAAGGCATGCAAGGCATCTCCTATATTTTATAGACTTTGAATGGATCAGTGTCAACTACTAGAAATGTAGACTCAATGATCCTATAAGCCCAAATGACCATTCTGTACCCAAATGAAAAACGTCACGTGAGCTCTTTGGCCTTGAAGAATCTAACCCAGAACTGGCTTATTTATGGAGATTACATGCTTTAGTCACTAATAAATCTTACAACCATAATCTATGAAGAAACTGATTTTATTTATATTAAGTTATGGAAGTCAGTGATGGCTGTGAGGTGAGCTGCTTAGAAAGTAGTCTGTAAATCCAAGTCTATTAGGTAAGCCTTTTAAGAACATTTTTCTCTTAGCAACAGAAGGAATGGTACTTCAGTTTAGATTTTATTTCCTTATGGAACATATTCTAGTGGTAAAAATCACTTTGAATATTTTGTGACTCTGAAATGCAATAATTAAAACATAATCTGTTCCTTAGGAACTCTAAATTTTTCTAAATTTGAGATACACAACTGGGATGTCTCAAACTAAATTTAGATTACCTAAAGAGTAAATCCAAATCTTTTTGGAAAATTGATGCATGCACCCACTATATCGGTATGACATGAGAGCATAACCTAAATATAATACCTAGCTGCAGATTCAACAAACCCCATTTATATCATAAAATTTAAGGCACATCTAAATCATACATTTAAAAAGTCTTAATTTCTTTGAAAGTACAGTTTGATTCATCTTTTTCAATCTTGGAGTTTTCTAGTTCAAGATGGCAGACTGCACATATTCACTGTCCCTTTTTCCTAAAATCTCATTAAAAGAATAGAAATATGAACAGGAGGGACTAGATGTTAAATAGCACTGAGACTGGGAAGGGGAGCCATCAGTAGACCAGAGAATTTTAGCAATTTTGCAGCAAAAACTAGATGAGATAAAACATGCTGAAAAGCCATAGGAAAAGACTGCAAGAGAGGCAGAAGCTATTTTAATGGCAGACTACCAGGGAGGTGCCAAATTTGGAGTGAAAAAGAATAGGGAACAGCACAACACTGTGGGGCTGTAATTAGGGAAATAAATTTAAAGGACTTTGCATGGACCAGCCAATCAACGATCTCTTCCCTCAAGCCCTTGTCCTTCTTCTCAGTTGGAGTACCAGGCAGTAGCATTTACCACTGGATAAGGCTATAAAAATCCTATTTTTAAAAAAAAATTCCTAGGGTTTCAGTAATTTTTAAACCTAAAAGTATAAAAATACCAATTTATTCAAGTCAAAGTTGTAGACCTAGGTTTTCAACAGTTAACACTTGGGGGGAACATAATACTTGATTCCACAATTTAAGCATTCATACTGAAGTTATTGATCACTTAGTTGAACTTTTCCTCACAATGTTGGATGTTTTCCATCCCAAAACCTTTACACATAGTCATTCATATTAATTTTAGTTAGGAGACATTTTTCCTTTCTCAGAAATAAGGTGTTCTTTATGAATCAAATAGCCAGCTATATCTGACCAATTTTCCTATAATTATGATCTATTGACTTGGCCTATTGGTGTGATTAAAAATAACTATTTCTTATTAGTATTTCATTATAAATAGTAGGGGTTATAAAATTAGGAGTTTTGTCTTTCAGAGATAAAAAATAATTTCTACTTATATCATCATTTCTAAGACATTCCATTTTATTTTTCACAGTAACATGCTTGAAATCCAGGTACATCTTACGATAAATGGTATCATGTAGTCTCAGTCAGTCAGGAGCTGGTGGGACATAGTGTTTGCCACTGCTTGCTCATGAACTGACTTGGTTGTTATCCAAGGGGCATGACTAGACACAGCAAGCTCTCAACATTTCAGACAGCAAACTATTCAAGAATAGTTCCAGGAAGGATTATGAGACCTTGTGGTTGACTGAAAACTTCTTATTGATACCTGCTGTCCAGAACACAAAAGCAAAGTGTCATTATCAAAACCTGCTGAAGAGATGTCACTGGCTTAGAAGCAAAACTCGGAGATAATTAGTGCAGCACACTCCTAGAAAGCCTGCATCACCAATGTTCTTAATAGTAAAAAGGGCCAAATTGTATAGAAAATCATAGATGCTGACGACTTTGAGTCAAATGGTTCAGAAGACTCAGAATGGGAAGAAGTTTTAATTATATCTTAATTTATTTTGCTTACATTTTCCTTTTTATGTGTGCACAAAAACAATGTTTTGTGTCTAACTGAATCTAAATATTCTAAGCTATTAAAAATGTGCTAGGGTATAACTGGCAGTGAATTTTTTTCTTGATGGTATGAAAAATAATAATACATCTTATTTATTTATTTTTGAGACAGAGTCTCACACTGTCATCCAGGCTGGAGTGCAGTGGTGCGATCTTGGCTCACTGCAACCTCCACCTCCCAGGTTCAAGCAATTCTTTGGCCTCAGCCTCCCCAGTAGCTGGGACTACAGGCATGCACCACATGCCCGGCTATTTTTTTTGTATTTTCAGTAGAGATGGGGTTTCACCATATTGGCCAGGCTAGTCTCAAATTCCTGACCTCATGATCCCCCAACGTCAGCCTCCCAAAGGGCTGGGATTATAGGCCTGAGCCACCACACCCAGCCAAAAAATAACAGTACATCTTATACTCAAATGTATCCTAGATTTCATGAGGTACAGTTGCTATTTTTTCAAAAAAATTTAGTGGATTTGTCATTCTTGGAATGAAATGTTGGACCTTCTTTTAATTGTGTTAATGTTTACTGGAGATCTGTAGCTACTGAACTGAGTTTCTTGTCTACCTACTTAGTTATTCTAATCTCTCCCAAATTCTTCATTATATTCCTGCTGCAGTTACATTTTTTTCCCCAGAATTGTATGGTTCACTCACTAGTTTTTATTCCCTCTTTCCTGATTACAGATCAAAACAAGTACCTACAATGTTGTATAAACAGGCATATGCTTAACAGAAGAAACAAAACATTCATAATTTCATACCTATTAAAATCAGTCAAATTAAGCATAATCTTACTAGGTTTACTCTTCTGTTATATTACAACTGATTTTACATTAATTTAGCTAATCTTTCATTCTTAAATATGAATGAACAACCTAAAACTCTGCTATTTCAGGAAAACCAATACCATAAAAGAGAAGGATAAAGTTGAACAGGGAAAAATGATCCCAGGAGAACAGCAGTAACTCTAGAAAAGAGGATACATAATAAAAGTTGTAAATTGATATTATCAGAGGATTTGAGGTGGCTATTGTACCCATAAGGGAAGAATAAGCTACTGTGGGGAAAAGAAGCAATCCAAGAATAATTTTTTAAAAAATCCTTGTAAATTAAAAAATAAAATTAATTTGATTTTGAAAAGAACAAAAAAATTAATCAAAAAAGAAATTGAATAAAAAGTTAAGTAATCAATAACATTGATAAATGAATGGAGTTAAGTAATAGATAACACTGATAAATAAATGAATGATCTGGAAGAAAAACTCAAAGAAAGTTCTTAAATATAGAACAAAAAAGCAAAAATAAAAAACGTGTGCAAAAAGTTGAGATATAGAGAAGAAAAGCATAAATTCCTACATCTATCATATAAGAACCCAAAAGAAAAAAGCAGAAACTCATAAGATAAAAGAACTCAAAAGACAGAACACCAATCAAACAGACAAAATAAGATAAAGATAATCTCAAGAAAATATATGAGATGAAGAAAGAAAAGAATCTTCAGTCTGATAAACCCTATCAGACTGAATTTTTAAATGTTTAAATAAATAAATAAATCAAATGTAAAAACCTTATTCAAGAATATGTCAAACAAAGTACAAAACTTTAAGAAAAACATTTATAGTCTTTCAGAGAAAAAGAGAAAAAAATTACCTAAAATAAAACCAATATTGGAGCTTCATTGTATTACTTTTTGATTCTGAATGCTCTTAAGATTCTGAGGGGGAACTAAATGAACAATTATTTTAAGATTCTGAGGGGAAAAATGTTTTGAACCTAAAATTCTTTTTTTATCTTTTATTTTAAGTTCAGGGGTACATGTGCAGGTTTCTTATATAGGTAAGCTTGTGTCATGGGGGTTTGTTGTACAGGTAATTTCATACCCAGGTATTAAGCCTAGTAAATTAAAAAACAGTACCCATTAGTTGTTTTTCCTGATCCTTGCCCTCCTCCCATCCTCCACCCTCCAATAGGCCCCATTGTGTGTTGTTCCCCTATATATGTCCATGTATTCTCATCATTTAGCTCCCACTTATAAGTGAGAATATGCAGTATTTGGTTTTCCATTCCTGCGTTAGTTTGCTAAAGATAATGGCCTCCAGCTCCATCCATGTTCCTGCAGAGAACATGATCTCTGAACCTAAAGTTCTTTACATCACTAATTAAGCAACTATAAAAATAAAGTGAAGGAATTTTCAGACATGCAAAGAGTCAAAAAGTTAACTTCACATGAACCTCTTTAAAGAAGCTACTTAAGAGATTGTGGCAAACACCACAAGATACTGATCCACTATCTATTCTCTTTCTTAATGGGAAACTTATTGTGTTGAAGATGTCAACGTTGTATCTAAAATGATTCACGCTCATGTATATTTGGAGGGACAATGACATGTAAACAGAAGCCATTAGGTGAGGCTTAAAAGGAAGCTTTTTAAAAGCAGCTAAATTGTAAAGAACTTTTTTGTCCTTCTCCTTTTCTTCCTTCTCTCTGCCTAGAATGTAGAGTTTGCAGATTCAGCAGACATCTTGGAGAGAAGGAGACCTTGGCAGCAAAAGCCATGCCCTAAGAATGATGAAGTATAAAGATAGAACTTACTTATGTTCTGGAGTGTAATCGAGCCACCCTATCAGCACCGAATTGCCTACATCCAATATTCCTTGTGTAACTATAAAATACACAGATAAAAGGAATGTATGCAAGGTATATGTACAGTTTAGTGACTAAGAATAAAATGAAAATTCATTCACCTACCACCCAACTTAAGAATTCAAATATTAGCATCATCTACACATACCACTGCATCTATGATATACTCCGATTACATCCTTCTTCTTTCTCAGAACTGTTCACTATCCTCTATTTGTGTAAGTGATTCCTGGCTTTGTATCTATAGTTTTATCACGTATCTATGTATCCTTAAAATATATTATTTCAGGTTTGCCCATTTTTATATCACATAGTAAATGTTCTCCTATGACATCCTTTCTTTGACCAACATATTTTTGAGATTCATTCATAATGATACATGCAGGTTACAGATAATTTGTTTTTCACTGCATTAGAGTATTCAATTACATGAAAAGACTCCAATTTATGTATGCATTCTACTCTAATAGAGGCTGTGTTGTATCTTGTTTTGTTGTTGTCGTCACTGTTGTTGCTACTGTGGCTGTTTGGCTATTACAGATGACAGTGTTCTGAATATTCCTGTACATTTCTCCTCATGCTCATGTATAAGCTCTCCTCCATGACTGTATGGTGTATACCTACAGGTGGAATTGCTGAGTCGTAGGATATGCACATACTCACTTTTATTAGTAATGCTCTTTTCTAAAGTGGCTTGCTAATTTATATGCATTTCACACTGTATGAAAGTTCTTAGAACTACATATCCTCTTCAAAACAAGATTTTTCAACTTTAATTTTTTGCTTATAGAGTTGTAAAGTGGTATCTCATTCTGATTTTACTTTGAATTTCCTTGATTTTAATGAGATTGTAATGTATCCCATAGTTTTGCCATTTAATTATCTTTTGGTCCCTGTGAAATACCTATGTGTCTTGTCAATGTTTCTATTTGATTATCTTTTTCTTTTTGATTCTCATATATTCTAAAAACTAACTCTGTCTATTACTGATGTTTCAAATACCTTCTTACAATTTGTGGCTTATCTTCTGACTCTCTGTCAAGTGTTTTGATGAGGAAAGAGTTTCATTTAATATAGTTGATTGGCTATAGCAATTATTTTACTTATAGGTTGTTCTTTTATGTCTTGATTTCAAAAACTATTTTCTATGCTGACTTTGCTTCAATGTTTTTATTTTTATTCTTTTCTATCTTTTTTTTTTTTTTTAACAGAGTCTCGCTGTGTCCCCAGGCTGGAGTGCAGTGGTGTAATTTTGGCTCACTGCAACCTCTGCCTCCTGGGTTCAAGTGATTGTCCTGCCTCAGCCTCCCGAGTAGCTGGGATTAGAGGCACGCACCATTATGCCCAGCTAATTTTTGTATTTTTAGTAGAGACGGGGTTTAACCATGTTGGCCAGGCTGATCTCAAACCTATGTGTCTTGTCAATGTTTCTATTTGATAATACTTTTCTTTTTGATTCTCATATATTCTGAAAACTAGTGATCTGCCTGCCTCGGCCTCCCAAAGTGCTGGGATTACAGGCATGAGCCACCACACCCGACCTTATTCCTTTCTATCTAAAAACTAGTTTTTGTCTGTGGGGTGATGTAGGAATAAAAGGTTTTTTTTTTCTGTATTGATAACCAATTGTAGAGGCACCATTTATTAAAGAGTCTATCTTTTCAACTAATAGGCAATGACTATCCTGTTATTAATCAAATTTCCGTTTAAGCATGCATCTTTGTGTCATTGCTATTCTGTTCCTGTTGATCTGCTTATAACTCTGCCTTTACTACATTTTAATTACTACGCATTTATAATAAGTTTTGGAATGTGGCAAAAACAAAAACAAGTCTCCATTCTACTACCTCACTGTGGCTATTTTTCTGGCATGTTTGGCTGATTTTATCCTCTTGCTCTTTTGTAAACATATTATAATACATTGTTTTAAGTTCCTAAAAGAAAAAAAATTGGAAATTTTATTGGAACTGATTGAATCTGAAAATTATTTTGAGGAGAATTGACAATTTCACAACTGTTTTCTATGTATAACTATAAGATCACTCTGTGTTTATTTAGTTATTCTCATATCTGTCAATAAAATGTATAATTTTCTTCCCAAAGAGCTTATAAATCTTTTGTAATATTTTTCTAGATACTTTATATTTTTACTGCTGTTGTCAATGGTCTTTTAAAAATTATATTTTCCAAATGGTTATTGTGCAAAATCAATACATCTACCAACTTAATTTAAATAATGCATAGCATCTTACAACAAAGTTCTAGTTATTCTGTTCCAAGGGTAAGAAGTCAGTATATACTAAAGGGACTTGCTGAACTGAATAACATTCAGATAAAGAACCTTTAATGGCCAGGCAACGGTGGCTCATGCCTGTAATCCCAGCACTTTGGGAGGCCAAGGCAGGCAGATCACCTGAGGTCAAGATTTCGAGACCAGCCTGGCCAACATGGTGAAACCTTGTCTCTACTAAAAATACAAAAATAAATTAGCTGGGCATGGTGGTGCACACCTGTAGACCCAGCTGCTCGGGGAGGCCAAGGCAGGAGAATCACTTGAACCCATGAGGTGGAGGTTGCAGTGAGCCAAGATCATGCCACCGCACTCCAGCCTGGGTGACAGAAGGAGACTCCATCTCAAAAAAAAAAAAAGCCGGGCGCCGTGGCTCACACCTGTAATCCCAGCACTTTGGGAGCCCGAGGCAGGTGGATCACCTGAGGTCGGGAATTCAAGACCAGCCTGACCAACATGGAGAAACCCCATCTCTATTAAAAATACAAAATTAGCCGGGGTGGTAGTGCATGCCTATAATCCCAGCTACTCAGGAGGCTGAAGCAGGAGAATCGCTTGAACCCGGGAGGCGGAGGTTGCGGTGAGCCGAGATCACGCCATTGCACTCCAGCCTGGGCAAAAAGAGCAAAATGCTGTCTCGAAAAAAAAAAAAAAAAAAAAACCTTTAACTGGATGAAGTAACTTAAAAATTTTTTTTCACATTTAATGTAACAACAACAACAAAAAAAACCTCTTTGCTATTTAGAAGACAAACATAACAAAATATACCTTAGAATCGTTCTAAAACACTGTACCTGCCCATTCATCATATAATATTTCCCAGAATGGGGGCCTTGCGGTAGTCACAGAGAAACACCATTTTATCTCTTAACTGGTTTCCATAGCACATAGTACAGCACATTTACAAGCTCTGACCCCTCAGTCAAATTTTGAGGCCTTTGGAGGTGGGGCTAGTTTATCTGATCAAGAGCTTTTACTGTTCATCTTTATCCTCTGTCAGTTCAGAACTGGCTCATTATGGCTTTCACCACTCTTTCCTTAACTGCAATTAGAGAGACTTATCCTGGATCTAAAATGGTCTGTCAGAGTTGTCTCATGCTGGGCTCAAATGTCTGGCCTTTTAAACACCTGCGTCTAAAAGTTCTTACATGTGCATTGTCTGTAAGGGTATGACTTAAGCAAGGCAACTCTCTGAAGCTAAAGTATCTCCAAAAGGGATGATCTGAAGGTCGTATGCCAACAACACTCCCAGCACTGAGATCACAGTCCTTCTTGAAGGACTACTGAGTAGTGCACTTTCATAAACAGTACATTGTACCTGCCCTGTGCATACCCTTGCTTGAGTGGTCACCAAGGAACAGGTGTCTGTAGAGGGTATGGATGGAGCTTGAACATAGAGAAAGATTGTCCACACATATGCATTTCAGGCATTCGGCCATTGGTAGTAAAAGAAAAGAGACAGACCTTGGGCGAGGGACAGGGTAAGAGCTGGCTCTTCCTATACAGCTATGTTTGTTCACAGAACTTCAACAAGTTTGAGAATCCTAAATTTACACTTTATCTTCCAGGTGTAATTGTCAAGGCATACATACAGAATGCATTTTTAACTTGATTAATAACTTTTAAATATTTAGAAATGTTGTGTATGGTCCTTCGTTTAAACTCTTGCCTCTGGCCCTGTAAATGTTAAGAGTGTGCTTGCATTCTAGGGTGTGCTTTTGCTGTTCTCCCAGCCTGCCCTTTGTGTCCCCTCCTCCTCCTCTTCCTCCTCCTTGATGAACTTTAGAAGTAGCTGAAAACAGCATCTTATGCCTGAAGAAACTTACAAAGAAGGGTTTCACATAGAATAGCTCCAGCATGAGAGTGGTATTTGTCTACATTTCTAAAGTCTGTATTTATCCTCTGTAGTGTGCATCCTATACTAAAATGTCCAACCACAGTCCATAAACAGACACACTGCAGCTAGACCAATTACTTTTACATTTTTACATGTAAAATACATGATGCCAATCTCCTGCCCAAAACCCTCCAATGGCTCCCCCTTATACAGAATAAATCAAAAGTCCTTCTTCCCATGGTCTCTAAACCCTACTTGATGTATTCCCTGGCCACACTTCTAGTCTCTTACTTGAAGTCCTATTACTCTCCCTTATAGTCTGTGCATTCTAGTAGGGTTGCCTTTTTGCAGTTCTCCAAAATCATTGTTTCTGCCACAGGACCTTTGCGCCTGTCATTCCCTCTGCCTGGAGTGCTTTTCCTTCTGATGCCTCACTTTGTGGTTTCATTCTAGTTTCTATTGAAAAGTGTCTTTCTCTTAAAGGCCTTCCCTGACATCCTATCCAAAGTACATCCTTTTATGCATTATGTATTTATAGAACTTATCACTACCTCACCTTATATTACATATTTGTTCTTGTTGATTGCCAATATGCCCTATTAAAATGTAAGCTCTATGAGGACAAGTACCTTGTTTAGCTCATGTTTGCATCCCCAAAACCTAGAACATGCCTTCATATAGTAAATACTCAATGAATAATTATTGAATGTACATTTCGCCCCTCCTTCTTAATCACAGACATTGCCAGAGGGACAGAGGAACTGCAAGATGTGAATAACCCTTTCTTGTCTGCATAAATTATCATGGGAACATCCCCAGCATTGGGAATCAGAACCCCAGAAGCATTCAGACAATCCCAACCTATGATGGAGCTCAAATATCTTGATATCACAAGTTCCTCTTGCTGGAGAATTAAAAATCTATTTCTGTTGGTTTTCATAAAATTCAGTTTGTGTAAGATAAAAATAATTAGCTTCTGGACTCTTGGGGTTGAGAGGATAAAGAAATACTTTAAAAAGTACTTCTTGGAGTGGAATTGAAAATGAGCCTAGGACCAGGGTCAGAAAATTAGTTGATATTTGGCAATGTTCTATATTTTCTTAATTATTTTATCTATGTGCATAAGTCATTTTTAAATTTTAAAAGAAGAGATGGTTTACAATAAGATGAAATATTTCAAATATATTCTGAAAAATAATACATATTAAACTTGTTAAAATCTACTATTTCCCTCCATTTCCCCTTACAAGTAAGGTAGCATCTTCATATTTTTAACAAAAGGTCTCTAACTCTTTTAAAACACTAAGATTCATTTTTGTTCACTAAATTTCCCAAGGAAGTCAGAGACTCCTTGTTACATATCCTTCTTTCTTCTCATTACAAGATCAAATACTATATATTTACGTAGTTATTCTACTTTTAGACTCTCCCTTTGCAGATGATCTAATCAGAAAATGCAAATATAATCTTCAGGGTTAATTAGAAAGAAAAAATTTAAACGAGTAACGTATTCCAAGCACTTTGCATTTGATACCATGGAACAAAGACTACAATATTTACCATTAATGAAAGACCTCCACAAATTTATGCTAGGTAATTGAACCCAAAATAAAACAGAGTGAGTTAATGATTATAAAAATAATTATTTCTTCATGTGTGAGATTACGTATCCTAATATGTCTAATAAATTTAATTCTTAAAAACACATTATCCCATTTTTGCAAAAAATAAGAAATATGTATATATGTATATATATGCGTACGTGTGTATATATGTGTTCATGTGTATGCATGCATGTATTTGTATGTACATGAAGAGAAAAGGGACGGAAGAGATATTCATAAAATTGCTGTTACCTCTCAAGACGGAAATGGAGGTGGTAGGAAGAAATAATAAAGGGAGATTTCCATAATTTGCTGACCATAGTTCTCTGTGGTTTGAATTTTTAACAATGAGATATATTTATGCTTTGTGTAACATATATATGTATTATGTATATTTGTACATAATATATATAAAATTGATGACTGTTTTAGAGTAGTTAAAATTAAATTTATCCACAAATATTAAAATAAAAGAAATCATTTTGTGACATTGAGAACTTAGTATTTAAACAAACACCATGGAAAACAATCCGAAACATTTAAAAAATGAAGCATTTTTAAATGAATTAACAAATTTTTAATTCTTCTGCCTTTATGCCTAGATTTCTACATTCATATAGCTATAAAGTGTCACATATATTTATCCCATTAAAGCAGTAAAAAGAGTAAAACCAAATCTAATTTCTATAATCTTATGATACTGCAATTCTTAGTCTATACTAAGGAAATGTGGGAGGGAGGGTTAAATAAGATATAACTTTATGCACTTCTGACATATTTGTAACATGTTGACTTTTTAGGGGAAAAAAAAGTATCTTTCCTAATTATCTTATTTTATCTTTCTAAATGGTAGAGAACTTTAAGGGAAATGATAAAAGTATCCGAATTGTTCCTACCTTCCAAATCCGTGAACTATTTCCTGAAACCTTACTGATGGGCTCTCATGCGGAATATTTCCCATCAGTAGCTAGAAATTACCTTTCAGAACCTCCAACATGCTTCAGAATCTTAGGATGAATAATTAATGCAACTGCACTCACAGACCTTTGTAATGAGCACATATTTTATAAGTAAATAACTAATGTCCAATACCAAATGAATACCAATGGAATAGAGATTTCTGGGAAGTAGACTTGGTGTTTTATGTGAAGCCTGAAACTGACACCAATAGGCTAATATCCACAAACTTCCACTTTTATTAGTTGGTTTTTAGACCCATTTACTGAGTGGGTCAGCTTAGTTCTCATATGGGCAAATGAATGTTGTTTGTGGCTCATGAAAGAGAATGGAATTGGCTATACCACGTAACCACAGGAAGTCACAAATAATGTTAACTGATCAGCTGGCCATAAATTTATTTTTTTAACTGTTGAATTATGCATTCAATATTCTGCACCTGAAAGCAGTTTTCCTTTCCTTTCCTGTATTTGTGTATTTGTGTCAGTTTTTTCTACTTTGTGGATCATTTTTACATTCACAGCGGATACTACATGAATCACAAGCTTACGCATATATATACACATATGTATATAAAAAATTGTACAGCCTCACATGCCTGCATGACTGTTAAACATTTTTTCACTTAATTTAATATTTTTTAAAAGTCAGACTTCGTAGATTCTAATTTAAAGGTCTTGTGTTGCATAAAAGTACATAGCTAAGGAAGTACTTATAGAATTGACCACTTTCTCTGGTAACTACCAAGGCAACCATACTTTCTGCATTACTCTGTTCTCACAAGATTAGTTTTGCTGATCATCTCTAGATTGTTTTCAAGTGAAACTATTTCAAGTACTCATGGGTGTTAATTTTTTCCCTTAGGAAATCCAAATTATGTCTCATTTTCTATTTGCTTTGAGAGTCTGAAGTGAAGAGAAGGAACTCTGACTTTGTTATGATATTCTGTAACCATTTTACAGAAAATATCCGTGAAGTGTGTTGGCCTAAGGCAAAGGAAGGCTATTAGTGAATGTAAAGAGTGTAGCAGAAGGGCTAAAGAAACCGGAAGCAGTGAGGTCAGAGGGGTCTGAGCTCAGCTCCGCACAGCTGCTGAGAGAGCAGGGAGAGCTAACCTGACTTCCCTGCACCACAGGTTTTTTGTGTGTAAATGGGAATAAGGATGTCTCTTGAAGCTTTTATTCAAATTAAATTAGAGTATTTAAAGTGCATGACACATAGTAAAGAATCAATAAACATTAGTTCCCTTCGCATCCTCTCCCCTTCCCTTGTCCAGTTACAAGTATCACATCTGAAACTCTGGAATTTTGAAAAAAATAGACAAATGAAACTGCATCAAATTAAAAAGCTTCTGCATGGCAAAAGAAGTGACCAACAGAGTAAAGAGACAATCTGCAGAATGTGACAAAATATTTGCAAATCATGCATCTGATAAGGAGCTAATATTAAAAAAATATAATGAACTTAAACAACTCAATAGCAAGAAAACAAATAACCTGATTTTTAGAATGGGGGAAGAAAAACAAAACCTGAGCAGCCATTTCTCTAAAGACATCCAAACAGTGAACAAGTACATGAAAACATTCAACACATCACTAATCATCAGGGAAATGTAAATAAAAACTACAATGAGCTATCACCTTACACCAGGATGGTTATTATAAAAAAGACAAAAGGTAAGTGTTGGCAAGTATGTAGAGAAAAGGGAATATTTGTACACTTTGTGGGAATGTAAATTAGTATATCCATTATGGAAAACAGTATGGGGTTTCCATAAAAATAAAAAAATAATTAGCATGTGCTCAAACACTTCCACTTCTGGGTATTTATCCAAAAGAATTGAAATCAGGATCTGGAATAGACATTTGCACTCCTGTGCTCGTTGCAGCATTATTCACAATAATCAAGATATAGAATCAACTTAATCAACAGATGAATGGGTAACAAAAATGTGATAAATGTACACAAGGGACTACTATTCTGCCTTAAAAAAGAAAAAACCTGTCATTTGTAACAACATGGATGAACCTAGAGGCCATTAAGCTAAGTGAAATAAGACAGACACAGAAAGAAAAATATCACATGATCTCACTTATATGCGGAATCTAAAAGAGTTGAACTCATAGAAGCAAATAGTAGAATGATGATTGCTAGGGGATGGGGACTGTAGCAGGGAGACATTGGTCAAAGGACACAAAATTTCAGTTAGAAAGGAGGAATAAGTTCAAGACATCTACTGTAAAACGTGGTGATACGTTAATAACAGTGAATTCTGTCGTGCAAGATCTGAATATTAAGGCAATCATGTAGTGTCTCCCTGATTTTCCTTCTGTCTGTATTTTCCCTTAATGGCATTGACCACAACTGTAATTAATTACTCTTATAACTATCTGTTTAACGCATGGGGCCTCCACTAAGCTGTGACTTCACAAGGACAATGACCATTTCTGTCTTCCATAATTGCATCCCCAGAACCTGGCACAGGAACTATCGCACAGGAAGTGCTTAAAGAATGCTCATTGAATGGATGAAGATGCAAGCCTTTTTTGCTAAATGCTCTAAGATCAACTGCCTTTTATTTGAATCATGGATAGTCATTACTGGTACATTTCACCATGAAATACACAATTAAATGTAATAATAAAACTTCAAGAAAAAAACAACGCAAGTTTTTACCAATACATAATCAAAATAAAGTTCAACATTTCCATGTGTTCCAGATAGAATGCCTTAAATGGTTTATCGCATCAAATAACATTGTTGGTCACTTTCAAAAAGTATACTGATTCTACTGCAATTATTCTACAGCTACTTGTGTGTGTAGGTTTTGCTGAAAAGATCAATTGGTAACGATCTTTCTATGGAAGAACATAAACATCATTCTTTGATTTGTTGCTAGAGAGAGCTGTTATTTGCAGAGCCTAAGGCTGCTTAAGTCTTTACTTTAAACTCAAGGTTTACCTGAAACCTTTACGAAAGGAGAGGGAAAACATTTATGATTGTTCCATTCAGTGAGTTGTCCGCTACTGACATTACTTATATTAAACCAATTTTAATCCATTAAAAATTGTTTCAAAGACTATGACTGGGATTCTCTCAAAAAAATCAAATAAGTAAAATACTGATTACCACAGAGACCACAGCACATGTGCATTTTATTTTTAGTGCAATTTAAGTGAAAATGCTAAAATTGTAAGGAAAACCTGTCCATTTTGCAAAGTTGGAAAAAGAATAAACTGCTTGAAAAACTTTGATACATGTAAAAAAATTACATGCAGAGATGTTTGTTAGAATAGCAATGGTGAAAACTGCTAAATAAACGGAAATCACAGTAGTTAGACATACCAGAACCAGAAAATTAATTTAATATTAATGTTCACTTACAGGTTTAACTTTAAAATTCTTTTAAAGGTCTCTTATATGGTAGTTCTTTACAACATGTCAGACATTCTGCTAAGTGTCTTAGATAACTTTTTAAAATTTAACTCCCAATTTTAAAAATGATCCTACAATGTAAGAATAATGACATTTACTCTATAAAGAAATTAGGCCCTGTTAACAAGCAAAATCACTAGGATCTTAAATTTCTTTCTTTTCAAAATTCTAATTATTAAT